>NC_080734.1:16580891-16723391 GCF_019097595.1 Hemibagrus wyckioides | reverse complement strand
ACCTGGGCTGGAGGGAGGTGGTGGGCCGAGGTGTCAGTGGCCTAACGGGCGAGTATTCGGTTGAAGATGTCCGCGGAGAGGACGGTCACGTCTATCGTAGATTAATCTTCATGAACAACACTCAGCTGGTGCAGTCTGAAAGCCGCCTGCGAGCCAACTCTACAAGTGAGTGGATTATTCTCAGTGTTAGATCAAATTAAAATCAGCATTCTACCAAAATATTTGCGTAACTAGATGTGAACTGTCTTCATTTTTGCGTCATTATACTGCTTTTCCAGCTGGTCCTGCTCAGAAAAAGAAGAACAAAAGGAAAACAAAACCCCCTCCTGCTGCTGCTGCAGCTGAACCTCCAGGTTCAGCCAACAAAAATCACACAGTAGATCGAGGATTTCTCTGTTGTACTCATCACGAGGTGATGATCGCAGGCTTTGCCGTGCTGGGAAAGGAGGCCATCGGTAATAAAGGTATGTTTTGCAAAATGTGGACTGGCAGAGAAGGGGTACAGGGATATCACTCTTAGGCCTTGAGTTCAATAGAAACAGTAAAGCAGTAATTAAACATATTCATTGTAAATCTTCAGCAATAACAGGAATAAAACTATTTTTTGCTTTCAGGTTGTATTCCTTGATGTTTTCTGTGTTGTACAGATGGTCAGGTGTCAGTGTTGGTGGTGGGGCTGGGCGGCGGAGGTCTGCCACAGTTCATACGGGACTTTGTGCCCGGTGTGCGGGTGGATGTCGTGGAACTCGACCCAGCCGTACTGGAGGTAGCAAAGACCTGGTTTGGGTTCCAGAATGATGACAGGCTGAAGGTCATACTGGGAGATGGTCTTGAACACATCAGCATGTTGGAGAGCAAGGGTAAGGTTTTATAGTGTCTTTTGAAGCTTACTGCTATAATGCTTTTGCTGACATGTTCTTTAATGTATCTGGATAGAGTAAAGTAAACTAAGTGTAAATACTAAATAGCCACCATTCACAATCATACACTGTCCACTTTAAAAGGAACACCTAGGGTTAGGGTTCATTCAGTTCATTCATAATCAGCCAGTCATGTAGCAGCAGCACAGTGCAGAAGTTGTGGGTCAAGAGCTTGTTTACATCAAATTGGGGCCTGAATTTTGGTATCAGATGAGTATTTCAGAAACCCCTGATCTCCTAGAGTTTACACAGAATGGTGCAAAAAACATTGAGTGAAAACACCTTGGTAATATGAGAGAGACCAGAGGAAAACAGACAGATTCAGGCTGCCAGGAAGTATTGTTTACAGCCACGGTGAACAGAAAAGCATCCCAGAACACACAACAGAAGAATCTGCAGCTATCATGGGTACAGATTCACTTAAACTAGGGAATTAAAGATAATCACATGGACTTTTCCCAGTCTTCCAGTCCATTTTGTGTGAGTCTCAGTACCTGATAGCCTTAGATTCTTCTTCTTGGCTGTCAGAAGTGAAATCTTTGGTGGGAATCTTTTTCTTCTGTAGCCCATTTGCTTTAAAGTTTGATGTGTGTTCTGAGAAGCTTTTCCGCTCACCACATTTGTAAATCTTTATTTCATTTCTGAAATACTAAAATCCGCCCAAAGGGTTCACAGAGACAAGATGTCAGGTGTACAGATGTTCCTAATAATTGGATGGTGAGTTTATGTTGACAAGTTAATATATTCACTCCACCCGGTTCAAAATTCTTTATAATTTGAGAATCAGCTTTAATAGTCCTGCATCTATTCTAAAACAATAGATATTTATATGACGAGTGCTATAGATATGTTTTCAGTCATGTGATCTCTTTTGAAATGCCTCGTAAGGGCTGGCAGGCGACCTCACCCCGACTCTCCTCATTCTCACTCCTCATTCCATCCCTATTTATAGGAGGACATTCCTATGATGTCATCATTTTCGATGTTGACAGCAAGGACCGCTCCCTGGGCATGAGCTGCCCTCCGCCGGCGTTTGTAGAAACCCCCCTATTGGAGAAAGTCTGCAAGTTGTTGACTCCTCGGGGTAGGCTTCACCTCGGATGTCTTTCTTTTTCAATTTTTTTAATTATTGCTGAGCTAGCATAGTTGATAGACGAGTGTGTTGCTGTACATACACCACAGTGATTATGCTAACTCTCTCTCTCTTTCTCCCTCTCTCTCCCCCTCTCTAGGAGTGTTTATGTTAAACTTGGTGTGTCGTGACTCAGCTCTGAGGCAGTCAGTGTTGGAGCGTTTACAGGCCATTTTCCCGAGTGTGCTCTCTCGCCCTATTGAGGGTGAAGTGAACGAGGTGCTGCTGTGTTCCCATGGTGGAGTGGTACAAGACAAACCAAAAACCATCCCACAAGAGCTGCAGCAGGCTGCTAAAAACCTACAGGTGGCGCTGAAGAGCCATAAGCAGAATGCTGCTTTTAACCCTCAAATAGACATTACTGCAATGCTGAAAGACCTGCGAGTAGCTTGAACTGTGTCAGGATGTGTGTCAGAATGTGGCACAGAAGTTCCCATTTCAATATAACTGTAATTTTTTTTAAGAAATTGAAATCAGCTACCTTTACAACCAAAAGTAGATGATTTTTGATTGTTGAAACTATGGCGTTAACAACAACATTGGCTCTTTACATCTTGTCTTGTGCCTGATTTTTTTCAGTGCAGTTTGTAATGCTTAATTCATCCTAAGAAATGAGCTCCTCAGCACCTACCCCTTTTTCTTTAAAAGGAAATTCATGAATCAGTTGTTGTTTCAGAGGGAATGGGTCAGTTTTTTACATCTTTGATGTAAAAAAAAATACATATATATAAAAATTTCATTGCAATATTGATCTAAAAATATGACAGAATGGTGCGAAAAACAAAAAATATCGTCATGAGCAGAGGAACATATGAAACTATAAGCTGAATCAGAATCAAACCAAGTAACCGTGTTCAGGGTTATACAAAACACCTGTTTGGATCGTACACTAATGTAGGTGTAACATGTTTTTGTACCATTTTGTGTAAACTCTAGAGACAGTTGTGTGAAAAATCCCCAAAGATAAGCGCCTTCTAAAATACTCCACCTAACCTATCTGCAACAACTATGGTATGATTAAAGTCAGAGATCACACTTTTTCTTTTCTTCTGTGTGTTTGATGTGTACATTAATGCAAGCTCTTGAACTGTTTCTGCATGATTTCATGCCTTTTGCTTCGGCCACATGATTGACTGATTAGATAACTCCAGGTGTTCCTGTGGCAGGTGGACGGAGATTGTGCGTGATACAGTAATGGAAAAAGTTCCACTGCGTTATTTTAATTCTGTAATAATGATATGTACCGAAAATGTGTTAACGTACACTGATCAAGCATAACATTATGACCACCTGCATAATATTCTGTTGGTCCTGCTTGGTTTGGCCAAAACAGCCCTGACCTGTCGAGGCATGGACTCCACTAGATCCCTGAAGGTATGCTGTGGTATCTGATCACCAAGTTGTTAGCAGCAGATCCTTTTAATCTGAGACCCCACCTCGCAACTTACAGCACTTAAAGGATACTTACAGGACATAAAGGACACTTTTGATAGATACTGACCACTGCAGACCGGGAACACCCCACAAGAGCTGCATTTTTGGAGATGCTCTGATCCAGTGGTCTAGCCATCACAATTTGGCCCTTGTCAAACTCTCTCAAATCCTTACGCTTGTCCATTTTTCCTGCTTCTAACGCATCAACTTTGAGGACAAAATGTTCACTTGCTCCCTAATATATCCCACCCACTAACAGGAGCCATGATGAGGAGATCATCAGTCTGATTCACTTCATCTCTCACTACTCATAATGTTATGCCTGATCGGTGCATGTACCACAATAATACATAAGAATACATAAAACTAAAGAAATAGACATTTATTTTTAATAATTGGATTAAAAATAAACAAAACAACAAAATTCCCAGCGTGCCTCAGAGTCCAGTCTCGTTATTTTTACTATAGCACTCGGGCTTGTCTTCTGTGTCCTGGACACTGTCACTGTAGAAAAGGCGGGCTATCCGTCCTGTCTACCACTTTATCTATTATAATAAAGCTTTAAATGACTTTTAGATACGTCCACTTCAAACTTTAACATATGTTAAAGGTCCACTAACTCGACCAAAGGTCAGAAAGGGAGCGTGTAGTGAATAGTACTGAATTCGCACTCCTGTTTGTCTCTGGAAAGAGTTTGATGGCGTTTGCGCATGCGCTAATCTGGACCGTTAACTGTCAGTATTTTCCAGCTGGGAAAGAGAGAAAGAGAACAGAGCCGAACCGAACCGAGTTCAGCTGAACTGGACACTTTTACCGGTGGCAAGACTTGTTTGGACAACTTCGTGTCAGTTCTGTAGTGTGGAAAATATAGATAAACAGTTGGACAGCTAACTTTCTCCGTGTATGCGCCCAGAACTGGATCCGAAGTGACAGCCGAGTCGAGGACGTGGTAAGCTAACATGCCTTCCTAAATGAACATTAGTATTATTATTACTACTACTACTATTTATTATTATTATTATTATTATTATTATTATTATTATTAAGAGCAACTTATTTTAATGGATCAATCGGACAAGAAGTTTTCAGAGAGATACTTGGAAACGCATAAAGCCTGTCAAACACACCCCTTAAAGAAAACAGTGACGTTTCAGTGATTAAAGTAGCCGCTGCTCTCTTACACACTTTCCTCCAGACATCATCATCTCTGGATCACAGTACAGATCTGGTCAGGGGGTAATCATGGGGAACCAGGGTATGCAGGAGCTCATCCCGCTGGTGAACAGACTCCATGAGGCGTTCAGTGTCCTCGGCAGGAGCTGCAATCTGGATCTGCCGCAGATCGCCGTGGTTGGAGGACAGAGTGCGGGCAAGTCGTCCGTCCTCGAGAACTTCGTGGGCAGGTAGGTGACCACAGGCATTATTATTATTATTGGACGTGAATGTGTTGAGGAACATCTCTGATGGTGCAGGATGTGCTGTGTGGTGGCAACAGGTGCAGAGGGTCCTACACTCATCTGTAGTCTGCACCGCAGCCGCTTCTTCAGCTTCCTTCTCCTGCCAAGTGCAGTGATCAGGAGCCAAGAACATGTTCGTTGTTCACGCAAAGTGATCATCTCGTTCTTACTAAACATCTCGTGTATTTATGGACAAAAACAAAAAGGTTTGTATCTGGCGTAGATTTATGGATTGGGAAGCAACAAGGAAAGGTGTTTCGAGACATTTTCATACATCAGTTGATCATTTTTTAATTCTTAAGTAATTTCCTGGTTAAAATCAGGTTTCATTTGAACATCTGTTGAAAGTCCTTGTCACTTAAACGTTGAGCTTTATTCTCATGAGAAAACTCAGACGTTATTAATAAAAACCTGAAATCATCTGAGTGCCACATTTGTGATTCATTAAACAAATTCAATACATAAATCTTTATTGATTGTATAATTACCTTTTATAGATAATATAATCTGTTATATCCACCTGACCATTTGTCAGACACCCCTATCCAGAGTGACTTACAATTTATTTCACTTTTATGCAAATGAAGGTTAAGGGCCTTGCTCAGGGGCCCAACAGACTTGGGATTTGAACTCACAACCTTCTGCTCAACACCTACCACCAATCTACCACATCCCTACCTATGGGACCATTGCACCCATATTTGTTTCTTCCCCAAACAGTTGTATAGAATGTCTTTGTATGCTGTAGCATTACATTTCCCTTCACTCGAACTAAGAGGCTCAAACCTGTTCCAGCATGGCGATGTATCTGTGAACAATGCGAGCTTCATGAAGACATGGTTGGAGTGAAAGAACTCAAAATCTCCTGCACAGAGCCCTGACTCTGACTCAACCCCACTAAACACCTTCGGGATGAACGGGAACACCTCAGCAGCCTTAAAAGAATAGTGGTGCTTATTATAACAGCAGAGGGAGAATAAATCTGGAATGCAGTCTTCAACATATGGGTGTGGCGGTTAGGTGTCTAGAAACCTTCGGCAATATTGTATATACAGTCTACATACAATCTATTGTTCTTCTTCTTCGATGAGAAACGACACAAAGCTAATTGAGTGACTTGAACTTTTAAGGATCTAAAAATGTCCTTTTAAGGAAATTATAGTTATCTGTATGTTAGTTTGCTTGTTGCTTCCATGTTGCTTTGCTTTGAGGAGGAGTACAGTTGCTCTACGGAAGATGCTCTCTTGCCAAGAGAGTTTCCTTGCCGATGTTTTGGGCATGTCCACAGGAAACCGGGATTGTTAGTAAAAAACCAGCCCATTGTTTGTCCTGCTCGGTTTTAAAGAGTGGGGAAGTGGGGTGAAGGTTAGCTGTTTCAGATGACTGTTTCTGACACACAGCAGAAGCTGAGCGCTTATCTCTGACATGAGTAGTGTGAGAGGTGTGTATAAATGTGCGTCAAATCAGTTATACTGATCTTCTGTAGCCAGCTCTAACGGAGCACTGTGAGAGAAAACACCAATTACTTCATAATGCGACCCACATATGGTAAGAAATAAGGCCACTGAAAGCCTTCTTGTATGGCAGCACAAAGCAAAATGGGTTTTCCTCTCTGCAGAGGTAACTGAATAATATAGCAGTCCAAAGATTACACTTGGTCATCACAAATGCCTATAGCAGTATTACCTCCTAGATTAGTGACACTACAACCCTGCTACCTGGTTTCTTTTTGCCATGTTCTTACTTTGTTCATGTAGGTTTTCTCTCATCTTCCAATAACATGTCGGGAATGAACTGCAGGTGTGAATGAGTGTATGACTGAGCCCTATAATGGACCGTGTTCCCAGGATAAACAACATGACCAGGATTGACCAGGATAAAGCACTTACTGAAGATAAACAATTAATATTCCTTACTATTAATAAAACAACTAATATTCCTTACTATTTAACTAGTCTACGGTTTAAAGTAGCTTTTTTCGCCTACATTATTCACACTGTTATACGATGGCCTGTTCAGAGTCATATTATTTAAAAGAACTCAATGATGTAGCCATAGCAATGGAAAAAATCATTGTGCATCAGCACCACAAGCCATCTGTCCTTGCCTACTGTTCACAGAGGCCTGCGGATATGAGAGGGTCAGCTAGAAGCCGAAGGAGATGAGGAGAGAGGAATGAATTGCTTTGGGGAAATAAGAATGAGAGCGAGCTAGCAAGAGAGAGAGAGAGAGAGAGAGACATATTGGGTCTATGTTTTAATGTGAAAACAGTTAAAGCGTTATATATGCTGTGACAAAATGCTAAACAAGCTTCACTGACTTGACCTTCTTCAGCAAACACGAACATGAGATTTTAGAGCACTCGGTAGTGCAGGGTTTGGAGAGTGAGAGCAGGAGTAGAGACAGATAGGAAAGAAGAGAGGTACAGTGGTCTGAATGAAAGCATTGTCATGGACCGGCCGTCGAGGTCAGAGGCAAGTGTTGCGAACGGACGGAGTTTAGGCTAATAATACGACACATTGTGGAGGAGGAATGTGGATTTGCCAGAGTCAATTCCTGACGGGACAAAGTAACCCAAAACATTTCCACTGATACACAGTAACTACAGCATGGCATGTTGTGATGTTTCTCAGTGATCCCACACCAAGGCTTTTTGATCTCTGATATATCCGTGACCCAGCTAAGTTTGTACCTGCATGCTGACATCTCCGTCTCTTTAGCTCTCTGGTGCGTTTAACTGGGTCTGCTCCGGAGGGAGGTCCCTCTCTATTTCAGATTGTGTTTCTGATTTAGCTTCACACACCCTGATTCCTGCATCGCTAACTGAATCTCTGTAGCAGAGGCAGAAATCTCTTCCATAGCGAATGCCATACGATTATGCACTACATAACAATGAAGTAAGGGAAGACATATTAGAAGGCTGAGTACTTGGTATTTGTTTTTGTCAGGAGGTCTGTTGTGTGTTTGCTTCAGGTGGAGCAATGGAACAAAATACATTCATGCCAGGGGTGTTTTCTTTTCATTCTTGGTCTAAAGCTCAGGACTAGTTTGCATGTTTTTTTGTTTTGTTTTTATTATTTGAATAGAGAGAAGCCTTACTGTTTTATGAAGAACGCAAACTATTAAATACACAAATCAATCTGTTTGAACTGTAGACATGATTCAGTCTGAAAGCCTGAGACGGCAAGCTATATATAGTAAATGCAGCATGATCCGGAGTCTATTAAAACAAGCTGGAGAAGCGACGATTTCATGAAAGTCTAGCCTGCATTAATTAGACTAAAATGAAATGCTACGATGTGTCAGCACACCCACAGAGAACATGTCTGGAACCTATAAGATATTTTTGTTTCCTTTATATGATTCCAGTATTCACAATGGCAATACAGTGATAATGATGATCAAATGATGTGTTGTGTAGCTCTTAGTTGCATGATCGTTTTTCTGTATGGTGTATGATGGCCACACCATTAAATTAAAACCAAACCTCATCCTGAAATACATGAAATACATTTCTTTTGCAATAATTGTGATGTGCTTAGCGAGGCAGTTGCTCATTTGCTGATTCGCCTCCTTCTGGTGCCACCCTGGATGAAAAAAAATAACCCTCTGAAAGAGAAAATGTGATCAAGTGCCTCGAAAAAATGTGATGATGCTCTAAAGGCTGCCATTCAGATGAAACATAATGAAGTGCCTTCAAGGGTGCCATTATGTGTGAGAAAACATGGCGACGTCCCCTCCAGGGTGCTCTTTTAGCGGGTGATACATGATGCAGTGCCCTATAGGGTTCTCCTACATGTGAAGAAACATGATGAATTGCCCTCTATTGTGGCCTGGTGTGCAAGAAAATTTTGCAACATCCCCTAAAAGGTGCTTTTTCAATGGACAACACACCTATAGGGTTCTCCTGCATGCGAGAAAACATGATGAAGTGCCCTCTAGGGTGTAGTTCTAGTGGAGTATAAGTGATGCAGTGCCCTATAGAGTTCTCCTACATGCTAAACATGATAAAATGCTCTCTAGGATGCTCTTCCAGTACACAACACATGATGCAGTGGCCTATAGGATCCTCTTATTTGCAAGGGAACATGATGAAGTGCCTTCTAGGGTGTTCTTCTAGTGGAGAATAAGTGATGCAGTGCCCTATAGAGTTCTCCTATTTGCAAGGGAACATGATGAAGTGCCCTTTATGGTGTTCTTCTAGTGAAGAATAAGTGATGCAGTGCCCTATAGGGTTCTCCTGCATGAGAGGAAACATGACAAAATGCTCTCTAGGATGCTCTTCCAGTAGACAACACATGATGCAGTGGCCTATAGGGTCCTCTTCTTTGCAAGGGAACATGATGAAGTGCCTTCTAGGGTGTTCTTCTAGTGGAGTATAAGTGATGCAGTGCCCTATAGAGTTCTCCCACATGCAAGGAAACATAATGAAATGTTCTCTAGGATGCTCTTCCAGTACACAACACATCATGCAGTGCCCTATAGGGTTCTCCTACATCCGAGGAAACATGATGAAATGTTCTCTAGGATGCTCTTCCAGCAGACAATACATGACGCAGTGCTCCTACATGCAAGAAAATGAAGAGATGCAAAATCAGTCACTTTAGGTAACGATGAATTCCCACTGACACCACGATCAACAGGTAGCCCAACAGCATTGTGGGTAGTGTGGGCAGCTGTTGAACAAAAAATGTAAATATACGTATTGATGAAAGAGGTAAACAATATGGTTTGAATAAAACGTATGAAAAGGTCATGATTGAAAGCTTGACTCATATCCCTGAACTGCAGGAGAACCATTGTTGCTCTTTACTTGTATTGTGTCACCAATCTAAGCTGCTTTTTTGACAAAATTACCTGACAAATGAAGATGTGTGAATGGATTTGAGGTCTCCATCATTACCAGCATTATTCATCATTACTCCAACCTTGGATCTGTCCTATTTTTGTTCCTGTTATGGACTTTTGTCTCTTGATCTGTGTAATTTTTACTCTTTCCATGCTATGATGCTTTGGCTTTGACCTTAATGAGTGTATACACACTAAAGGCTAATGACTGGTAAGATCTTACAGCTCTCTAATACTGTATATACACCATCACATCCTGTACCACTACTGTACACGCTGTCCTATATGTGGAGTGAGGAGGGTAATAAATGTGTCTGGAATAGGGAGTGAGAGTTATTGGGTTTACAGTTTCACCACGTCCATGACACATTGCCCGGCCTCGTCTAAGAATGCTGTCTTTTCTGGCTCTCTTCCAGGTATGTGTATGAGGTTAAAATTACTCTGACTATTTCTTTTTCCCAAGGGATTTCTTACCGAGAGGCTCAGGGATTGTCACTCGAAGACCACTTGTGTTACAGCTAATCAGCTCCAGCACAGGTAGATACACACACACACACACACACACACACACACACAAAACACTGCTGCGTGACTGCACAAGATTGACTTGTTGACTCAGTGTGTATCTCTGAAACTGAGTGATCCTTTTAGGCTTTCTCAGCTGGGACAGATGTTACAGATTTTATCAGCTTTTTATGCATCTAATCAGTAAAGGAAAAGGAAAGGCGTGACGGCTGAACGCTTGATTACGTGCATGATTTTTTTAACCACTGGGGGTCAGTGTGTCCCCATGTATTTCCATTAACTGTTCGATGGAAAGAAAAAGAGTGTGAAAGAGAGAATTAATCCTATTAAATGAATTAAATGCGTTCTTTGCATTGAAATGATCTCCCCAATTTCTTTCTCACCTCTCCTTCTTCCCTCTTTCATAGAGTATGCTGAGTTCCTGCACTGTAAAGGGAAGAAGTTTACGAACTTTGATGAGGTTCGACAAGAGATTGAAGCAGAGACTGACAGAGTTACAGGAGCCAATAAGGGCATTTCCTCCATTCCCATTAACCTACGTGTTTACTCACCCAACGGTACACTTGTCACTCATCTCCTGAAACTTTACTTTTTCATTCGAGCTTCATACACTTAAGTCATATGAATGTGTCCTAATTTTTTTTCTCTCTCAGTGCTCAACTTGACTCTCATTGATTTGCCGGGTATCACTAAGGTCCCAGTAGGGGATCAGCCTCCAGACATCGAATACCAGATCAGAGACATGATCATGCAGTACATTTGCCAGGAAAACTGCCTCGTCCTGGCCGTCACACCTGCAAACATGGACCTGGCCAACTCAGATGCCCTCAAACTGGCCAAAGATGTTGACCCAAAGGGTGAGGGTGAACAGAACAGTTTCTTTCCGTCTCAGATTTGTTTGTTTGTTTCCTTATGATTTTCAGTGTCTTGTCTCAGGTGAGAGGACCATTGGCGTCATCACCAAACTAGATTTGATGGACAAGGGGACCGATGCCCGAGACGTGCTCGAGAACAGGGTACTGCCCTTACGCAGAGGTACACGTGCTTAAATCAGTCTGAAAACAGGCCTAGGCTAATCCTTAAGAAAGGCTAGTAGTGCTAGAATACAGTCAGTGTGGTTTTTTGTTAATGTTGCTGAAATTACTATTCATCTATTGTCATAGAATGGACATGTGCAGACATATGGAGTTGTCTAACTGTAAGCAAATCTGTATGAGGTCATGGTGTTGATATGAGACAAGTTCCCAAGTTCTCTTCCTGTAGTCCCACTGCCACAGGGTTTAGGTTACAGCCAGAGCTGGCCTATAGGAACTGAACCGGTGCCAACCAGCATAGGCCGTGCTCTCAACAGCAGCAAAAAGCAAGGCCAGGTGCCGGGACTTCATGCTTCATGCTTGCATTTTAATGCATTAGACACACACACACACACACACTCTCTTCATTCATACTTTCTTATTTTCCATGCAGATTACTGTAGAGCACTGTCTCTAAATATACTTCCGTTTTTTCCAGTATGCTATAGACAGAACTACTTTATTGTTTGTTGTGTCATTCTTTTCTTGTTAAATTTAATTTGCATATTTATTATTTCTCTACTAATGTGTGTGTGTGTTTCGGGGATGGGTGTAGGCTACATTGGAGTGGTGAACCGCAGTCAGAAGGACATTGAGGGGAAGAAGGACATCAGTGCGGCAATCGCTGCAGAGCGGGTGTTTTTCCTGTCTCATCCAGCTTACAAGCACATGGCCGACCACATGGGCACACCTTACCTGCAGAGGGCCCTCAACCAAGTGAGAGACGGGGAAAGAGAGTGATATATAGAAAAGAAATTGAGACAGGGTTTAAATTACAGAGCGGATAGTTGACTGCAGCTTGTCAATGTTTCACTGATTCTATGGAACCCTGATGGCTTTTATTTCTATCTTACACCATCGCATACACACATGGAGAACACAATCTCATCATTTCACCGTATTATTTTGGTGCTATAATGTGCAGTAAGGCACCGCACCTCTTCCGTGTCCCATAACTATCTTCCCCTGCCACTCATGCTACATGTGTGTTGTCCGAACTAAACTTGTGGTCATTGGCTAAAACATGCACGCAGGTTACTTTACTTCCTGAACAAGTGCAGACCCGAGTACAAGTTGCGTTTCAAATTCATGGGAATCACAGCACAGTTCCAGTGAAACTGAACTCACACCACATCCTACAGGTAGTCTCGGGTTCGCTACCCTGCTGTGCTTCCCAGTCCACATGACAGATTTCACATTACCAATTTTTCATGCAAACCGTACTCTGTTTCAGACTAATCTGACAGTGTGAAAGCCCTCTAAGTCCTACGTGGATATATATATATATATATTTATATATATATATATATATATATATATATATATATATATATATATATATATATATATACACTATATTGCCAAAAGTATTCGCTCACCTGCCTTGACTCGCATATGAACTTAAGTGACATCCCATTCCTAATCCATAGGGTTCAATATGACGTCGGTCCACCCTTTGCAGCTATAACAGCTTCAACTCTTCTGGGAAGGTTGTCCACAAGGTTTAGGAGTGTGTTTATGGGAATTTTTGACCATCCTTAAAGAAGCGCATTTGTGAGGTCACACACTGATGTTGGACGAGAAGGCCTGGCTCTCAGTCTCCTCTCTAATTCATCCCAAAGGTGTTCTATCGGGTTGAGGTCAGGACTCTGTACAGGCCAGTCAAGTTCATCCACACCAGACTCTGTCATCCATGTCTTTATGGACCTTGCTTTGGTCACTGGTGCACAGTCATGTTGGAAGAGGAAGGGGCCAGCTCCAAACTGTTCCCACAAAGTTGGGAGCATGGAATTGTCCAAAATGTCTTGGTATGCTGAAGCATTCAGAGTTCCTTTCACTGGAACTAAGGGGCCAAGCCCAGCTCCTGAAAAACAACCCCACACCATAATCCCCCCTCCACCAAACTTTACACTTGGCACAATGCAGTCAGACAAGTACCGTTCTCCTGGCAACCGCCAAACCCAGACTCGTCCATCAGATTGCCAGATGGAGAAGCGCGATTCGTCACTCCAGAGAACGCGTCTCCACTGCTCTAGAGTCCAGTGGCGGCGTGCTTTACACCACTGCATCCGACGCTTTGCATTGCACTTGGTGATGTATGGCTTGGATGCAGCTGCTCAGTGAATTCCAGCGTGGAACTGTGATAGGATGCCACCTGTGCAACAAATCCAGTCGTGAAATTTCCTCGCTCCTAAATATTCCACAGTCAACTGTCAGCTGTATTATAAGAACGTGGAAGTGTTTGGGAACGACAGCAACTCAGCCACGAAGTGGTAGGCCATGTAAACTGACGGAGCGGGGTCAGCAGATGCTGAGGCACATAGTGCGAAGAGGTCGCCAACTTTCTGCAGAGTCAATCGCTACAGACCTCCAAACTTCATGTGGCCTTCAGATTAACTCAAGAACAGTGCGCAGAGAGCTTCATGGAATGGGTTTCCATGGCCGAGCAGCTGCATCCAAGCCATACATCACCAAGTGCAATGCAAAGCGTCAGATGCAGTGGTGTAAAGCACGCCGCCACTGGACTCTAGAGCAGTGGAGACGCATTCTCTGGAGTGACGAATCGCGCTTCTCCATCTGGCAATCTGATGGACGAGTCTGGGTTTGGCGGTTGCCAGGAGAACGGTACTTGTCTGACTGAATTGTGCCAAGTGTAAAGTTTGGTGGAGGGGGGATTATGGTGTGGGGTTGTTTTTCAGGAGCTGGGCTTGGCCCCTTAGTTCCAGTGAAAGGAACTCTGAATGCTTCAGCATACCAAGACATTTTGGACAATTCCATGCTCCCAACTTTGTGGGAACAGTTTGGAGCTGGCCCCTTCCTCTTCCAACATGACTGTGCACCAGTGCACAAAGCAAGGTCCATAAAGACATGGATGACAGAGTCTGGTGTGGAGGAACTTGACTGGCCTGCACAGAGTCCTGACCTCAACCCGATAGAACACCTTTGGGATGAATTAGAGCGGAGACTGAGAGCCAGGCCTTCTCGTCCAACATCAGTGTGTGACCTCACAAATGCGCTTCTGGAAGAATGGTCAAAAATTCCCATAAACACACTCCTAAACCTTGTGGACAGCCTTCCCAGAAGAGTTGAAGCTGTTATAGCTGCAAAGGGTGGACCGACGTCATATTGAACCTTATGGATTAGGAATGTGATGTCACTTAAGTTCATATGCGAGTCAAGGCAGGTGAGCGAATACTTTTGGCAATATAGTGTATATATATATATATATATATATGGTACCGTTCTTGTATCCATAGCAACTGACCAATCACATCCGGGACACGCTACCAGCGTTCCGTAACCGGCTGCAGTCTCAGCTGTTCTCTCTGGATAAAGAGGCTGAGGAATACAGACACATGAACCCTGATGACCACTCACGCAAGACCAAAGCACTGGTGCAGTAAGTCACTCCATACAGTCAAAATTTATTTCTACAGTATAAACAGAGACAAACATTCCCAAACCTGTGGCTAACCATCAGTAGATGCAGGGAGTCAGAACTTTTACATGCAAGACTAAATCTCTTTACAAATATTCTCACAAATCCAGAGTGTGTCTCAATCAGCTCCTTAGCTCCTTAGATGGTGATTCAGTATATGGCGTACACAAGTTTTGGCACTGGTTCACAACGTACTGGGACACTGATGACTCGATTTCCAACCACATTACTGCATACTCACTACTTGTAAAACTTCACTGGCATTTGTCAGCAGCAGACTGGACAGATGTTTTAAAGCAGGATCCTTGAGTGGACTCATTAAACATTTAAAAGTCATTAAAAGTATAGAGAACATCGAATATAGTTAAAATTCACTAATATAAGCGATTGTTTGAGAGCTACAACAATGATAACAAGGTACTTACATTTGTATTTGGCTGAAAAAGCACTGGGAGATTTTAGGGAGTGAATGTTCCACTACACTGGAAGGATTCTGTCTTTAAATTGTATGACTCCGTGATCAGTGCCCTGACTACTGAACTAGGAAACTGATTGAGATGCACCCTTTGTCATCCAGGCTAATCCAGCACTTTGGGCTGGACTTTGAGAAGATGATTGAAGGCTCTGGAAACCAAGTGGACACTGTTCAGCTGTCAGGGGGAGCCAAAATCAATCGCATCTTTCATGAGCGCTTTCCCTTCGAGCTCATCAAGGTATGTGCTGGCCATCATAAATCTTGATGTTTTATTGATAGTACTAACAGTCCACACTCATTCATTGTCCTTCACTCATCAGATGGAGTTTAATGAGAAAGAGTTGCGCCGAGAGATAAGCTATGCCATCAAGAATATACATGGGATCAGGTCTGGCTTTCAAACACCACAGCTTTATTCCACCTTTATGCCGATAGTGTATTATATTCTCAGCTCATAGGTACATATGCTGTGTGTGTTGGTTTGTTTGTTTGTTTGTTTGTCTAGGACAGGCTTGTTCACTCCTGATCTGGCGTTTGAGGCCATTGTGAAGAAAGAGATAGTAAAGCTCAAAGGACCGTGTGTTAAATGTGTTGATCTGGTCATTCAGGAGCTCATAGCCACAGTGAGGCAGTGCATCAGCAAGGTATGATAAGTGTGTGCTGAAGTGCGGTGCGCATAACACATGCATACTTTGGATTGAGGATCTTTTCTTTTTGTTCTCCAGTTAGGGATCTTTCCAAAGCTACAGGACGAGACGGAGAGAATAGTGACCACACACATTCGGGAGCAAGAGAGACGAACCAAAGACCAGGTTAGAACTAAAGTGCATGGAAATCTCTTATCACGCACTTGGCACTGCATGAATTCATGCCTTGTGTTCTGTGATCTTACCCTCTTTTATCTTCCAACAGATTTTCCTTTCAATAGAGATTCAGCTGTCCTACATTAACACCAATCATGAAGACTTTATCGGATTCGCCAAGTGAGTTCTCCTATCCACGCACGAGCACCACGCCAGGTCAAGATGTATGATGACAAATCACGCTATTCTCTTTCTATTACTCTTTTCTGTATTTCAAGTGCACAACAGAGAAATAGTCAGATTCCTCGAAAGCCTTCCACGTGGAACCAGGTGAGTCAGTGTTATGTAAAGTGGAGTCTGACGGTGAGATTTAGAGATGTACACGGGGCTGGTTTTATAAAATCTGCCTCCCTATATCTGATCACTTCACAAGCCAGAGCACCTCATATTATTTCGTTCTGTTTCACTGCAATGAATGAGCTATCATTTCAGTTTTTTTCCTGAATAAGTAGACACTGTTAATAGTAATATTTTCATTAACTTATTATTCATTTAAAGGGGATAAAATGATTAATTTCCTGTTTTTAACAGACTATGCACTTACACTACGCAAGATGTGGTCTACCGTCTAGTGTACTATTTTTAGAAGAGTAGTATCAATGGGAACACTTTTTTACTTCATGGAAGTAAAAGTCATTTCCCAGTCAATGGAAAACAATGGACGTAATGTGAAGCCACTGGCTTTAGCAGAGTATGGTGAATTTTTAATATGTTAATAAATATATCACACAAAGTGAGCTAATTAAAATGCATTTGTTAGATATCTTGTCCACTCGAGTGTCGTCGGCCATCTTGAAAAATGTTTCTTATCCAGCATCAGTGCCTACTAGCCCCGCCCCTCTTCTAATACGAAAGTAAAGCATTGAGTGCATGAAGTGTCCAACATTCAACACTTCTTTTTCGATCGATGATCTGGGTATATAAAGGGCACTTTTTGTTGAAATTTTCATCTGTTTAAACTTAATACATGCACGATGGTGTAAAATAGTGCACGAGTATGCGATTTGGGACTCTCCTTCTAATAAGTCGTATTAGTCCCCAAATTGCAGATCCTGGTTTTAAAAAGGTTATTTTTATTAAATAAACTCAGGTATATTCGTTGTTTTTATCTGTCAGCTCTATTTTATTACTGTATTTCGAACACAGTTTCCCAGCAGGCTGTAAACAAGTCAGAGAAAGTTCAAATTTCATATGCAGATAAATAATTTATTACTTTCGAAAGGCGAAATGCAGCTTGATGTTGTCACTTGTTTATTTACATAAAAGCTGCACCACTTTCTGCACAAAAACGTGTAGACATCTGAGTCTGCACAGCTAGGGGCCTAGAGGGACAGGGGGGCTGAACAAACACTTTCTCACAGTCTCAGTAAACACTTTATCCTGGTCTGGGTGGCGGGAACATTGGGTGCGAGACGAGGTATAGAGATAACACCTCATCAACTAGGGGTGATTTATTTAAGCCAGTTCGTCTACTGGCATGGTTTTTGGAGGTGGGAGGAAACTGGAGAACACAGAGAGAACCTACTGGGACATGGGGAGACCCTGAGCTCAGAATCAAACCAGGGAGCTGTCAGGTGGCACTGTTTCCCATTTCACCATCATGGTGTAGTAATAAACAAACCAATTATTTTCATTTGCAGCCCTTAACAAGTCAGGAGCATTCAAACCAAACACAAATATACAGTCATTTGTTTTGAGATTAAAAATCCCAGTCTCGATGCGCATCTCTAGTGTGTTGCAGTGAGTGTAGAGTCATGAAGCATTTGTGATACTGTACCTAATGTCCTCTTTCTGTGTTGTCTGTGGTTTGTGTGTTTCCTTCTTCAGTTTTGCGATCACAGATTCGCAATTATTCATCACTAACATCTAACATATTAAGCTTCTGTTAACATTCTCATATATGGTTTCCTGTCCTTGTAGTGCTCTATGCTAATATGGCTGCTTCATTCAATTTTAGTAGCTTAAAACACACAGTAATTGTAATTAATCTATTTTCACATCCTTATGTATCCTATCGTGAAGCTTATTCACATGGTCACTACAGGTTTTTGTGTAACATTCCCAACTCTTCCTTTAATTCCATCCTAAATGGCTCCATGCACACTTCACCTTCCCTTCCCTTCCCTGTCTCGTCTCGTCCCCTCCACTTTATATTTTGCGCTCATGCACTACTCAGCCTGTTCTGCAGGGGGCATGGTGAGTAACTCACGCACACACTCACACACACAAACACACACAGCATGAAGCCTTTGTGTTATCATGTTCACTAATAAACGCTCCACAAAAATGCACTTTCGAAATACACTTTTTTTGCAAGTGTACACTCTTTTCCTGTCTATATCTGTTTCCTATTGGTTTGTTGACGCAAGAATTGAGATGTATTTGATGAATGTGTGTTGTATTGTCTGAATCGGGACGTCCATTAGTTCTATTGTAACAGTGTTATTTTCTCTGCTGAAATTTTTAGGGTGCTGCACCTCCACCGTCCAGTCAAATTGTACGAGCCCTACGTGTCTGTAAGCTTTACTGTCTGCCGTCTATCGCCTATCAACTGTACTTTCTCATTCTGCTATCTGTAGCTTCTAACACACGCCACACACACCTCGCAGAACTCTGGGATCGAGACTATTTAATGGAATGCCTTTTAATCCATATGGCTTATTACGTTTGACTCATCACTCCGACTTGAAAACATCTCTTTCTTATTGAATCACTTCCATAACCTCTGAGAAACCTAAAGCCTTTCCTATTTATCTTCCAGCAATCTAAGCTGCTTTCTTTAATGCTGATACTTCCTTTAATCCATGAAGAGCTGTAAGTGTTACAGTATGTAATCACGTGACCATGTTCCAAACACATCCGAACCGACCCCTGTGGAATCTCCAGGCCTGTAGATTTATAGAGTCTGATCTCAGTCCATCTGGTGTGCGTGTGTTTATGTACAGTTTATTGAGATCACACAGTGTTGGTAGGTGAGTTTTTATGGATTTCGTGCAACCCGAATCAAACACTTCAAATTACTCATAATGTACCGAGACCATGTGCATATTGTATTGGAATGTGATCGTTAATATCATTGGTTTTTCATGACATGGCCTTAATGTGATCATTCCACACAGCAGTTCCTCAAACTAATTTCAGAGACTTGTATATATTTCCCAACTTTTGTGGTGTTTTATACTGTGTTACACTATTGGGAAGGGTTCTTTAATGGTTCATTGGAAATAAATAATTCTTATCTTCCCTATTTGTTGTCCTTTTTGATAGGGAAGCACTTTATTGTAGAGTTCTACACAGAACCCCTTTTACATATCTAAGAGTATACCAGACACAGTACTTGTGACTATGTGTTCTACTTACTGTAAATGGCTTTGGATTTAGACTTGTTTTCTGCTTACATGCTGTAAGTGAGAGAATCCCAGTGGTCAAGTTTGTACACAGGCTACAATCGGACAGGAAATTTGGGTCCTCTTCACCGGTCTCTCTCTCTCATTGTCTCTCTCACTCGCTCTACGTGTGCGTCCGCTTCATTCTCTATTTGCCAGCTGGGCTTTCTGCTTCCCTTTCTTTCATCACCTCCACCCCCTCATCCCTCCATTTTCTCTCATCCTCTGCCTGTATCACTCTTATTTTAGTCACCTCTTCCTTTATGATCTTACACCAGTCCTTTCCTTTTCCTCTGCCGGCCAGTACGTATCCTGCAGCCACACTGCCCGGGGATGTGTCTATGCTCCATGTTTTACTGTCTCTTTTTCTTTTAGTCAAGCAATTGACTTCATTAATTATAGAGCTTCTTTAAAACACACAGAAACATTTCTGTATATATTTTAATATGCTTCTGTTCAGACACATATTCAATCACATGACTCTTTATTTATTTATCTTCAAATAACACCTCTCTTCCTCTGTTTTCCAGAGCACTCTTCCTTCTGGTATCTTTCTTTCCGCCTTGCTGTGGATCACGCCCTCCTCACATTTCAGTCCTGACCTTCTTTTTTTGCTCTGCAGGTGATCCAAAAAGGCTGGCTGACCATCAACAACCTTAGTCTGATGAAGGGAGGAGCCAGAGAGTACTGGTTCATGCTGACTGCAGAGAGCCTCTCCTGGTTCAAAGATGACGAGGTGAGGTTTGAGCTGCTTCTGTTTCACGTGAACATTTGTTTTCAATTTTTCAGGTTCAGGTAATCGATGACGAGGCACGTCTCGTGAAACGTTTGAGCGCTAGCATTTCGAGCGAGACAGGATTGGCTGTTCGGCACGTCCCTCATGCCGTGTGGCCTGCCAGGTGGGCTGCCATCTGTCTGCCTGTCTGTGCCTGCTGTACAGGTGCAGGAAGTTCTGCACAGCAAGTGTAGACAGGCAGACAGACAACGCTCTCAGCCAATGGCGGCATGCTCTGCCATTGGGAAAAGACCTGAATGGAGGTACAGGACAAGTCATGTAACAAACGTCTGTTCTCGTGGCACAACACTGTTGAAGGAATAAAATGAATTTCAGATACTTTAGGAAATCAGGCACATCACTAATTACTCAAGCACTGAGAATGCTTTGATTTGGTATGGGAAACCAATTCCGTACAAAAATTCGAACCATTACACCATCACATCTGCCAATTTTTACACTTCTCTATAGGTTGCTCTGTCCTTTTTCTTCCTTTCCTTTTTTGCCCTCTGTGACCCCCTCTAACACTTTCTTGCCCTCTCATTTTCTCTCTCTCTCTCTCTCTCTCTGTCTCTGTTGGGAATAGAGGCATTTGGATCAGATCACCCTGACACAGCTGGATTCCCCCCAAGCCAAACTCACACACACACACACACACACACACATATGCACACACACACACACATTCCCATTTGGGCCAAATACAAATGGTTAGATGAATAAACACATAGAAACACAAACAGTCAGTGATATAAAGGCATATGAAACAGTTGTAGTTTAATCACAGACCCACAAAATGGCCTGCACAAATATTTCTGCGCGTAAAGACTTCCCCATGTGACTACGCAGACGCTTGCGCAATTCTGGAGCGCAAAACTTAATTACAGCCTCACAGCCTAACACAAAGGGCCACATACGTTACACCCTGAATAATAAAATTACACGTAGCAATACAGAAAGTCATTTATTGCTGACTGCTCCGCTCGTATGTTCATGGTAATGTTGTAACAGCAAATGCATTAGATAGATAGATAGATAGATAGATAGATAGATAGATAGATAGATAGATAGATAGATAGATAGATAGATAGATAGATAGATAGATAGATAGACAGATTTGCATCAGTTTGTAATGACCTACCTCACTAAAGTTTAGAAGTCCTCACTACAACATCTTCCAAAGATAGGAATAAGTATAATTAAATAAATAATTAAACGTACAGGCGTGTATGCAGAACCTATTCATGATCCTGTATACAGGTAAGGTACTTCCAAATCTGTAGTTTCATTCTAAAAGTGGGCTTTATTATCTTTTTATTCTACTTTTTAAAACAATTTTCATAAACACACATGCCGTCACATCCCTCTGTGGTTATATACCTCTCTGGAGGTGTTTTAGATTATTTTTGGAACCCACATGAAGCCATTCATCAGTTTTAGTGCTGTCTCCTTGTCTACGCCTATTTTTCTTTAAGTCTGCGCTCACATCCTTGCTTTTTTTTGTGCAGTGATTTTCTCTACATTTTTGTCTGGCATTCATCTTTATTTCACACTTGATTCGTCCTGTGTCTTAAATCTTTCTCTCTCTCTCTCTCTCTCTCTCTTTCTTTCTCTCTCTGTGGCTGGCAGTCTCTCTGGGACCATACACATTCCTGGCTGGAAAATTATAAGGCTTTGTCCAAACACCAGCCTCCAAGAGCCTGCCGAGAGAGAAAGAGAGAGAGAGAGAGAGAGAGAGAGAGAGATCCCTCATGGGTTCTCACTCTTGCACCCCTTCACCCCTTATAGCCTATCATATAGCCAGATTTCTCTTATTCTCTCTCCTTCAATCTCTCTCTCCCACACTCTCTCTCTCTCTTTCCTTTCCTCTCTCATTAGCTAATAGTTCAGCAGCTGTACAGCTACAGGCTGCCATTGTTATAGCTGTCTCGGTATTTCTGGTGCCGCTGCTTTGGGTAAACCATCCCAACACTAAACAGACACACATTCCTGCAGTCTCTCTCTCTCTCTCTCTCTCTCCAGCTCTGTCTCTTACACTCATGCTGCATGAGGGAAAACAGATGACTCTTGCTAAATCTCTCTCTTACATCGCCACGCTCACTCTGTGTGTGTGTGTGTGTATATATATATATATATATATATATATATATATATATATATATATATATATATATAGTGTGTGTGGTTGTATATGAGTAGGACTAGTTCAGACACAGTTTTCCATGCATGCAACAGTGTGAATTAATGTAGAGCTCATGAGGCACCTTACCAGGAGCACACACACTCCCCAACCACTAAACTAATCCCCCTACTCTACACATTACTTTAAAGCTAGTATCAGCTAAGCTTATTCAGAGTTACGTTGACTGCGTATGCGTCTGCGCAGTCATTGAAACCACAGCAATTTATCAGTCTGATCACTAAACGCCAAACCACACAAGCGAATCAGTTCTCACACTCAGGCATTCACACCACAGTGACAGGAGACGAGCAGATTGGTTATCAGACACAGTAAAAAAATCTTGGCTGCCAACATAACCACTAAAGAAACATTCGATTCAAAATGAAAGAACAAATAAATACGCAAAGGATGGGTACTTTGAGCTTCTCAGGTACGTGAGTGGATGTTTAAGTTCACATAAGCGTAGCCGGTCCATGCACAGTCTAACCAATGTGCAGACTACTGTACACCAGTATGATCCTGAACAGGTAGTCTGAACACTGGGATGACGGAGCAGGAGATGGTTCCATCCCTTCCTGTCACTTTCTTTCTCTCTCTCTCTCTCTCTCTCTCTCTCTCTCTCTTTCACTCTCTCACTCTCAACTTCCTCTTTCCTCTCTACCTACTCTGTCACTCAGCCCATTCTCACTGGCTCAGACTTTCACAGGAGGAGGTGGAAGATTAAAAAATAAACAAGATAGAAATAGTCTCCGTCTTTCTCTCCATCTCTCACTGGCTTCCCGACGTCGGGAAACAGGGAGGGCAGGGAGACGCGCGCCAGAGCTCCGTGGTCGTTTTTGTCCCGTTCCTGTCTCTGAGTATCGGGAGACGCCTCGGTCCCGGAGTCGCCGTGCATTTTCCTTGTCGTTTTGGTTGAGTATCCAGTCTTGACGTGGCACATTTCACTCCTGTAGCCGGCAGTCTGGCAGCACATTTAGGGAAGGCATGGTGAAAAAAGAGCGAGAGAAGAACGAGGGAGAGCGGGCGGAGAATGAGAGAGCAAGAGAGAAAGAGAGAGAGAGAGGGAGGAACCTGCTGGCCATATAAGGGTTGATAGGACCCTGGGGGAATTGATTTTTTGGATCCTCGGTTGCCATCAAAATTCTTTTTTTTTTTCAGACTTTCAATCCTTTGCTACGATGCTCTGCTGTCCACACCTCCATCAGCAGTTCTCCAGTTCTCTGGTCTCCTCCCATATCTATCTTCTTTCTGTACTTTAAGTACTCTTCTGCACGTTTCCTGCTCCATCTCTCTCTCTCTCTCTCTCTCTCTCTCTCTAAAGCGGTACCAGATGTTGTAGTCTTAACGCCAGCTCGTCATTTCTGACCTTTTTTTTCAACCTCTAAAAACTCCAGCAGGAAGTGGGCCTCTGAAAGGGAAAAAAGAGAAAGTTTTAGAGGGGTACACAGACTAGGAGGGGTGCAGGGAGTGGAGTGAAAGTGGAAAAAAAGAAGAAGGGGATAAAAGAAAAGGGCACAGGATGTGACTTAGTCTTAGTTAATCTTTATTTTTTCTTCCCTTCAATTTATACTGTGTTTGCGCCGCAAAATCACAATCAGTCTCCGTCTTCGCTCCTGTCTGTCTTCGCCTCCGGTTTTCTCCGTCTCTGCGACTTCTCCGCTGCCTCGTTATTCACAGTGTAATCCAAGCCGTTTCCTGAGACCCCAGCCCCTCCTGGACAGAAGGAGGGGGAGAGGGTGCGAAGGGGGGGGGAGCTTTTTGAGAAATGTTGTGTTTTAGAGGCTCAGGCCGAATAATGGTTTCCACATGTGGGCCTTCTCTTTCTATCTTTCAATCCCCCTTTCATTCTTTTTCTCTCCCTCCCAAGCCTTTTGCCACTCACCGAAAACCTCGCAGCATCCCCGTGTGCACAGTCTTTCAGTAAGCCCCCCCCTCCAGCTATGCTAACTCTGATTACATGGATATAGATCACTCCAGCTGTGGGACTCTTTAGGACCAGCGCGACGCTGCTTTTGGGCTGGTATTAGAGCTGATTGGTGTTAAACATAAAATTGCAGCATCTGTTAAACGCTCTCACATGCTCCCATTCGATTCAGACTGTGTTATTTGTGTGTTTAGAGGATTCGGTTTTCAAAGGAAGAAATAATCAAGAAAAATTCCTTTGGCAAATTCCAATGCCCACACGACCTCGACCTCTCCAATCATGCAGGATTTTTCTCTCTTTTTTTTATTTTTTTTTTATTTAACTCTCTGGCAGCAATTACATTCAGTGGGTTTTTCCCTCGACTGAAATGTTTTCATTTTATACTTCTTCTTTTTTATGCGCTTTTGATTATGATGTCAGTTAACTATCCAGAGTCTTTTTATTAGTATTTTGATTTCATTTTCAGTTTACATTTAGAGAAAAGACACCCGGTGGTTTTGGTCTGTGTGAGACGAAGAGAGGTTTTGTTGACTGACATTTAGCAAATAGTTTTTTTCTGCAAGGATGATTATTTCCAGATTTTATTCAGAAAAAGTAGATAGATAGATAGATAGATAGATAGATAGATAGATAGATAGATAGATAGATAGATAGATAGATAGATAGATATTCAACACAATGAACAGCTCAATCCAAATGGATATCAATTAAATAAAATGTTGATCAGATGATCATTTCTTACTTGCTACCTCGAAGGCGGGTAAATTAAAAATATCCCAATGTGCTATTAGGAATCCGCAAACTCGACTCGAGACAGAAACGCTCACTGTAAGACATTTTTTAAGCAATTACGATAGCATGCTTGTATAACCTGGACCACACAGGGTCACCACAGAAGCTTTCAATTTGTCAGAATAGCTGTTGAATGAATTTCTGCCCATTTACTCAGGTCCTTAAAAATGCTAAAGTCAATAAGATCAATTAGGACTTTCCCACATCTGGTTTAACGTGGAACAGAACCTGTCTCGAAAATGGTTCATGTCCATTGATTGATTTTTGCATAGAGCAGCCCTAGAGGCATGCACGCCCGGTTACAGGTCCAGCTTTGAGCCCAGCTCGAGATTCAAAAGCGTGACTTTTCCTCACCCCTGATCTCTGCCCTGTGTCTGACCTCTCCCCTTAGGAGAAGGAGAAGAAGTACATGCTGCCTCTGGACAACCTGAGAGTGCGCTATGTGGAGAAGACCTTCATGTCCAGCAAACATGTCTTTTCCATTTTTAACACAGAGCAGAGGTCAGTGGTGTATACACACACACACACAGACTTGCACAGAGACAGGAGGGGTTTATGTAGAGAGGGTTTACATTTGCGTGGTTGTCAGAAATTATCAGGCTTGTAGACTGGGAAATGGAGACACAGCTAGTTACAGACAAACCACAATTTAGTGACTCACAGCTCAGGATTCACACACCGACCCGTGTGTGTGTGTGTGTGTGTGTGTGTGTTGCCACTAATAAGAGGTCATGACACTTGCTCACAGCTGCACAGTGATTTATCATCAGGCAGTTATAAAACAGATTCAAATTCATAAGAAAACCCGTAAAACTCGACACACACAGCATTTGACAAACGCTCCACCCTGTTCTCCAACACGGCGAGTATTACCAGTCACCCCAGTCCGTCTCTCCTGTGTGTCCACGCTCTCTGCTCTTACTGGTGGAATTTGTGTCTGTTCTTCTGGCTGCTCTCTGCTTGGGAGTTTCCCGGAAAATTATTATGCTAGACACAAACTGGGAGCGCAGTAGATTTAAAAAGTTGTGGATATATATACACACACACTCACTCACTCACACACACACACATACACACACTCTCAGGTCAACATTCACAAGTAAATGCAGTCCGTTATTTAGATTCACATCAACTTGAGGGATTTACACTAATGTAAAAGCAACCACATGCTATACGTTTCCTCTCATGCTCACACACACACACACACACGGGCAGTGCTATAGGACCCGCTGACACATTCCTGGCTAGTGTCTATCCCCCTTTCCCTCTCCCCCTCTCCGAGATTCTTTCCTAAGCAGCACAGCTCGGTTTCTGATTGTGGGTGTGGCCAGGACTAATTAGAGGCTTAATTAGAGGGATTGCTATGTAAGCAAATGCAAATCCACTCGGATTAACTCGTATAACCTTTCATAAATGCATGCACGCTTAGCAAAATGCGTTAGGCTCACTTCCTTTGTGGTTCCTTATGTTCTTCTGAAACAGAGCATCTCAACTTGATAAGCTATAATGCACTAACACACACACACATACACACACAGATGTGTAATCTCTGTGCCAAAGGTGATGTCAGGGGGCAGACTCCACTCTGTCAGGGAAGTCATTTAAGACTTCGGGACACAGGAGAACACACTCCAGAACAAAAACTCAGTATTAAACAGATGTGTAGTGACTCACACAGCCACACACTTTCACAAATATAGCACTAAAATGCTTTTGAAATAATGTCCAACATCATGAGAAGGGACAAAGTGTTATCCTTCGCTGTTATGCCAGTGGTTTTAGAAAGATGGAGAATGTGTGTGTCTGTCTGTGGTTTTTGTGTGTGTCTGTGCATTATTTGTGGTTTGTGTGTGTGAATGTGTGTGCATGTTATTTGTGGTTTGAGTGTGTGTGTGTGTGTGTGTGTGTGTGTGTGTGTGTGTGAGAGATCATTTGGCGCTCACGTGTGATGGCATGTTGCCTGTACGGCTCTGGTTGTGGTCAGAAAAGGCTCAGCTTCAGAGAAATCGAGCGCACTCCGGAAACGGTGCAGAACATTTTCCTTGGCTAATCAAGGATTGTTTTTGTTGATTTTGTCTATAGTAACACATTTTTAGATGCATTTCGAAGCTTTGCTAACTCAGACCCGTAGCGTGTGTCAACACAACGTGTGACCGCGCACAGCCGTCTCTGTCTGGCTTAAACGGTTATGATAAAACAAGTTGTGTAGGCATTTTAAGTGATAGCCAATTCCACGTAATTCCACTTGTGGATGCCAGAACAATGGCCTGTAGCTGAACATCAGTTATGTAAAAATGTGGCTTTCTGGTGTGTTTGTGTTTCTTGCAGAATCCTTTTTAGTGCACAGAAAAAAACTGTTGTATGTTTGGATGCAAGTTCTGACCAAAAGAACATGGAGGACATTCATCTAAAACACTAAGCATCTATAAAAAGATGTAGTAGCTTAGTGGTTAAGGCATTGGAAGGTTGTCAGTTTGAATCCCAGGTCCACCAAGCTGCCACTGGGCCCCTGAGTAAGGCCCTTAACCCTTGATTGCTCAGTTATATAATCTGTAAATCACTCTGGATAACAGTAAACGAATGCATCAAACAACAATGCTGACTCTTGACCCTTGTGAGGCAGCAACTCTACCTGCTCCTGCTGTATCTGCTACAACCCATCAGGGTCGTGGGTTCGATTTCCACCTCCGTCCTGTATGTGGGGAGTTTGCATCTTCTCCTTGTGCCCATAGATATCTCTAAATTGTCCATTATGCATGAATGGGTGTGTGAGTGTACAGGGTGTCAGGGATAGGCCACTTTTACATCCTGCCTCGGTTATTTTTTAAAGATTTAAAGGGCTCAAGTGTGGCGCCAAAGCACTTCCCATGTCAGGAGACAGTGATGTTTGACATTTGAATCCTGATAATGCAGCAGCCATCCATGGAGGAAAGCCAAAAGAACAAAATGGGATGTGGGAATCTCTTCCCTGTTAATCAGCGACACTAGCTAATCATGGCCATGTGTCAGCTCATGTATGTGGAAGATGGTAGATAGCACTTTTTTTTTAGTGTGTTACGATGCCCTGCGATGCAACAGGCTGGCTTCTCATGGATCAGTGGAAGCATGTGTTCATTTTCAGTTTCCCTGCTTGCTATCTGTTGTGTAATGGGGAGAGCTGGAGGGTGGGTGGGAATTGGCAGGTGACCAAATCTGGAAGACAAAAAAGTATTTTAGGTAATCTTTTAATCTCAGTGCTGAAGTGTAGCTGCTCAAAAAGAGGACACATGCACCCTGGACAGATAACACAAACATGTACATATTCATGCATGTAGTGCATGGTGAGATGTGTGTGTGTGTGTGCCCACCTGCTGTAAGCTCGTGCCCAGGCTTTGTGTACTTTGTGATGCCGGTATGAGGTGCAGCCAGAACCGGACCCATGTTGAGGAGCAGCCTGACAGCCTCTCGCCCCACAGGCGCAACAAAGCCGAACAACAGGCTGTGCAAACAGGGTGGGGGCGAACGGGGGCGGGTATGGAGGGGTGCTTGGGGGGGGGCACAAAAAGAGGAAGAAACAACACAGTCATTAGAGGGAATGTGGAACAGATGGAGGGAGCTGGACTCCAGATTACTGCTTCATGGAGCAATGCCGGCAAGAGACAGACTCAGGAGGTGACAGCGAGTAAAGAGGAAAAACATAGATGGGAAAAAGGGACAGCACGAAAGCATTCCAAACAAAGTCAGAGTATTAAGAATGTGAATAAATGAATAGAATGGATGCCAGATGTAGGGCTAAAAGATCCCAGTTGTACTGAGTGACCTTTTGATTTGTGTGTGTTTGTCAATGACCAGTGTGTGTGTGTGTATGTACTTGTTGCTGCCATAGGAATGTATATAAGGACTACAGGCATCTGGAGCTGGCCTGTGACACGCAGGAGGAGGCGGACAGCTGGAAGGCCTCACTGCTGCGCGCTGGAGTCTATCCCGAGAAAACAACAGTAAGACAACAGTGTCCACAACCTGTACAGTACTCACCTGTAGAGTATACACACTGTACACTGCCCAGGTAGCACTGAGAAACACCCAGAACCCCGATTTACCCCCGATCTATCTGTGGATATAATAATATTCCAAGAGATAATATTAGGATTAGATTTGATTAGAGATAATCTGCTTCTTGTTTGATGAAGAGTGAATATGAGTGTAGCTGCCAGCCATGGACTGCCTTCATATTCCCCTAAAACACAGCTCAGTTTGTGCTCAGAGATGAGAGATTTCTGGAAGATTCCTGTCTAACAGGGTTATATTTTGGACAGATCAGAGTGAAATGTGTCTCTGATTCTATTTCCTGTGAGTCACAGTGTTTACAGAGTATCTCTTCTTTGGGTTTAGGGGTTTTAGTGTGTCGTAGTTTCCAGTTTTTAACTTGTGATCACCTACTCTGCTGTGTATTTAGTCAGAATTCGTCTTTCTTGTTCTTCTTTATAGTATATATCCACTACTGAGGCTTTTAAAGCAGCACATGATACCATATCGCAAGATCTTTCGACTTTATGGGCTTTAGTTTTAAAGAGATTTAGATGAACTGTATATACCCGAGTGCTGTTGTGTAATGCAAATGTTTCCCTGCTTTTTTTACTTGGCACAATCCAGTAAGACTTCACTCTCGTGTTCTAGTTCGGGACTTAACCTTTTTCCCAGAGTGTTTCCGAGCATGTGTTTTCTCTCAGACTCGTTTTTTTTTTCTTTCTTTCTTCTTCTTCTGAACATTTCTGTTCACTTCTGTTTAGAATCCTCTCCCTGAGTGTGTGAATACGTCTGTCACCTCTCTGAGATTGTTCAAGTCTAAGGGCAGGAGTCGTGTGTCCTCCGACTGCGACTTCCCCGAACGTGTCTGAGTCTCTTCTAAATTGTCTGTCTGTGTCCTGTTTTGTGAGTGTGTATCGCTCGCTCTGCCACTTGGCCAGCAGGCTTCAGGCTCTCTACCGGCTGCTCCACCATCAGCAGGCCGCCTGCATTCCTCAGCTCTTGTGTCACTGTGTTGAGGAGAAGAGAAGGGAAAGAGGGGCGTTAATGTCTGTTTCTAATCAGCCCCCCTCTATTTTTTTACCCTCTTTCTCCATCTCCATCTCCATCTCTCTCTCTCTAGTTCTTTCTCTCACTCTTTTTCTCTCTGATGTGGTGGAACTTGCTGAGTGATATTAGAGTTCTGTCAGGGTTCCCCATAACTTGTTTTGACATAAGTCTATAGAACAAACCCCTCCCTGTCTCTGAATGTATTATTTCCGTCTGTTTCTTTCTCTCGTTCTTTTATTGTCTCTCTTATAATCTTAAACAACCTTGTGGCTAAAGTCTGTTTCTATTTTTTACTCTTGTAACTTCATTCTTTCCATCTTTCTCACATCTCTCTCTCTCTCTCTCTCTCTCTCTCTCTCTCTCTGTCTTTGTCAGGCGGATGGTGACAGCTCAGAGGTGGATGAGAACTTATCCATGGACCCCCAGTTAGAGAGGCAGGTGGAGACCATCCGCAACCTGGTGGACTCTTACATGGGCATCGTCTACAAGTGTATCCGGGACCTGATTCCCAAAACCATCATGCACCTGATGATCAACAACGTCAGTGATGGTTATGCTTTTCCTCTCTCTCGCTCCCTCTCTCTCTCTCTCTCTCTCTCTCTCTCTCTCTCTCAATCTAAAATCAAACATAAATATGGCGCTTCATGTCATAGTCGCTGAAAATGCTTCTTCTCATTGGTTAACATCTGTCTAATCAGAGCAGTTCTAAATCAGTGCTTCAGATACTGTGTATGCATGTTGTAACTATGGCAACCACACATAATAATTAGGCATATGTTTACCATCCAAACTACATATATGACATTCAAGCTGGCAGCTAAAACATGTCCTCTCACATATAATGCGTCCAAAATAAATATGAATACTGATATGGTGGAGTATAATCGTGGGTTGCCACGTTTCTCAAAATCACTTCCTCGCAACTACAACATAAAAACCGCGCCTAGCCAGATATTTCCAGACATAGGCAAGCAAAATGCATTGTTGTTCATATTTTCAGGCATTTCACAGTGGCAGGAATTTCTGATTTACAGCATATACACCATGTGGCTAAAAGCTTGTGGCCACCTGACCATTACCTGACCCATATCATGTAGAATGTCTCAGTATGCTCCAGCAGTACCTTTTCCCTTCTCTAGAACTAAGAGGCTCAAATGTGTTAAGCACGATGATGCCCCTGTACACAAAGCACAGCGCTCCATGAAGACATGGTGTGTTAAGGTTGTAGTGGAAGAACTGGAGTGTCCTGCACAGATCCCTGACTCTGACTCAACCCCTCTGAACACCTTCGTGATGAACTGGAACACCGATTGAACCGCAGACCGCCTCACTCTTACAACATCAGTGTCCGATCTCACTAATGCTCTTGTAGCTGAATGATCACTAATCCCCACAGACTCAGTCCAACATCTATTGGAAAGCCTTCTAGAAGAGTGGATTTTATTATAACAGCCAAGAGAGAATAAATCTGGAATGAGATGTTCAGCAATAACATAAGGGTGTGATGTTGAGGTGTCGACAAACCTTTGGTTATTTAGTGCATCTGCACAAAATCTGGCAACCCTTGTGATACTAATAGAACATGCGCTATTCAGTTTGTTCCAGTGTTTTCCGGTGAGGGTTAAAGAAAAACAAAAAGCTAACCTTCTGTTATAGACCACACTCACTTCTGAAACCACAATCCAAATACAAAAACAGATACAGAATATTTTTGAGCAGTAAACAGATCGAGACACAAATACAGATAATGGCTTTATCGTGTTACATCCCTGCTATGCTGAGGCTCATCGCTAAGATCTGTAAAAATAACAAAGAGTGAAGTTTGCCAACTTCACAGCTAAATCAGTGCGAATGTTTTTGTTCATTAGTTGTCTGCTTAGCTCTGGGATCCATTCAAGAATCAATCAAACCAGTTAATAACTTGCTCAATATGTGTTAATAAGAACTGAACTGCGAACAGAACTGTGCATGCTGTTATAGGAAAATGAGCAGTGTGTGATGTGATGTGATCTCTCACAGTGTTGATGTGTTAATCAAGTGATATGTGTAGCTTGTGTATGATGTATTCCTGCTGAAGCACATGATTTGTTCATGGTAACAGCATCAAGTTTTATTTTTATTTTTATTGTCTTCTCAACCTTCTATACACTGAATATCAATATTCTGACATAAAAAAAATAAGCTGCATGTCATCAGCATATCAAACATACACTCAAATGCTATTTGAATACAATCATTTTACCTCTTTTTGGTTATACTCCGACCAGGCATAACATTATGACCACCTGCCTAATATTGTCTTAACAGCCCTGATCCGTCCTGCACTGTGTATTCTGACACCTTTCTATCAGAACCAGCATTAACTTCTTCAGCAATTTGAGCAACAGTAGCTCATCTGTTGGATCGGATCACACGGGCCAGCCTTCACTACCCCTTGTGCATCAGTGAGCCTTTGCTGCCCATGACCCTGTCGCCGGTTCACCGCTGTTCCTTCCTTGGAACACTTTTGATAGATACTGACCACTGCAGACCGGGAACACCCCACAAGAGCTGCAGTTTTGGAGATGCTCTGATCCAGTGGTCTAGCCATCACAATTTGGCCCTTGGTCAAACCTCGCTCAAATCCTTACGCTTGTCCATTTTTCCTGCTTCTAACACATCAACTTTGAGGACAAAATGTTCACTTGCTGCCTAATATATCCCACCCACTAACAGGTGCCATGATGAGGAGATCATCAGTCTTATTCACTTCACCTGGCACTGCTCATAATGTTACGTCTGATAAGTGTATATTGCCTGGTTCACGTATAAAATTTGTGCTTTTTACAAAATGTGGTCCATGAAACTTCTCTGCAAACACAATCAAGTCTGCGAGTCACATGCTAACACATACAATAACATGGATATTTTCAAAATGTGGTGTTTAGGCTGTAAATTCTTTAGGCTTCTGAGAATATAAAGGCTTTCCACATTTCTAAAATAACTGCGCTACCAAACAAATTGTGCAATTGTTTGATTTAGTGGGGTAGAGTGAAACCAGTACTGCACTGACTGAACAGATCCACAGTTCCAGATTGTATTTGGGTGTTAGAGAGTAGCAGGTGATTGAGTGGATTAAAGCAGAGAGTGTGTACAGAATTACAGAGGAGTGCAAGCCTTCAAAGTGCTCATTGACCAAATGTTACATAAGTGATGACAGTTCAAATGTCTGGTAGTTTTCCCTCAATAGCCTCCTTGCTGTTTGTCATGCAAGGAGGTTACTGTTACCTCCATGGTCAGGAAATCACTGCAGTCTGCGATTTTTGCCATCAATCCTCTCATCCATCCTCATTTCAGTCTCATTTCCATGATATCTTAAGAACCAGGAATTATACAAGATGCTTAAATTTGGCTAGTTGTGCTTAAAATGATAAGAATTCAATAAATATAAAACTTTTTGAGCCTCTGCTCACTCATTTTGACAGAAACAGCTCCTGTAACCTACCTGGAGTAATGGTGAAGATGAATGCCTGGGAAACACAGATTTACTCCAACGTGGCTGGAAAAGACGGCGTATAAAATCTGGCTTTAAAAAATATGACATCTCTTGTATGTCTTGGAAACGAAAAAAATGGCTTGAATATTTCTCGAAAGTCTTGGAATTTCATTCTGAAGCATTTGTACAAAGAATGAATGTTTGTAAGATTCTATGGCATTATCGTTGTAACAGAACAGATATTAGAACTGATAGTCACAACATAACTTTAAGGTAATTCTGGAGTACAAATTATTAACAAGAAGAATCAGACTCGTTGGTGGTCAACATTCCCATTCATGCTATTGGCATCGAGTTGAACTTGTTATTGTTTGTTTCATTCTTCCTTTCTCTCCATTATCACTTTTCTGTTTTCCCATTATCCCTGCTTACTGTTTTCCTCTCTTCTTCCCACAGGTGAAAGAGTTTATCCACTCGGAGCTGCTGGCTCAGCTCTACTCTAAAGGAGACCATTCGGCTCTGATGGACGAGTCTCCGGAGCAGGCTGTACACAGAGAGCACGTTTTGCGCACTCACTCGGCCCTGAAGGAGGCGTTGTCCATCCTCAGCGAGATCTCCACCTCTACCCTGTCCACCTTGCTCCCAGCCCCTGTAGAAGGTCCCAGGCTACAGACCAGCATCGTTAACCGCAAGTAAGATACAATCCTGGAGTCAATCGATTTTGAGGATTATTTGAATCATATAGTGCGGTAGATTAAAGTCTAGATGAAATACAGGGTGTGGATAATTAATCTCAGCCAGAGGTAAATTAATAAGAATAATAAGTACATAAAAAAGTGAAGGAGAAAAAGGTTATTGTGTTTGTGATGTTGAACCAACAGGAAGCTTCCCTTTAGGTTTTAGATGCAATGCAAGTGTTTCTTAATTCTTAAAATATTCCATTACAAAAATGTAGCTTTAGCAGTTAAAATAAAAAACAAGGAGAATCCACACAAATCCCTAACAATACTAGGGTTAAATCATACCGAAATATGGCCAGAGACATGACAAAACAAGAAAACACATCATTAATAATGTTGCCTGGAGACAAGCAAGACTGCAGCATAACAAGCAATCATTTATACAAGACATTATGAAGGTTCTTAAGGCAAAAGCTTCTACGCGATTAACTTTAAATCTTCTCTCTCATTCCTCTCTCTCTCTCGCTCTCTCTCCCTCTCCCTCTTTCAGATCTCCATCACTCCACTGTGCTCCTAAGAAGACTTCATCTTGCCCTGGTCCTTCGACTCGTGGTCCTGCTCCTCCTGCCCCTTCAACTACTCCTGTTCTTTTCCCGTCTCGTTCTGCTCCATCTGTCCCCAAAGGCCTGAAGAACAAAGACTCCCCACAGTCACTGACTCGCCCCAACCGAATGGCTCCCAGCATTCCCAGGTAAAGAATTACTGAGCGCTCAGGTAATTCATGCTTTCTGAATCAGGTTCTACGCCCAGGACGAATCCAACAGCAGATATGTGATCTGAAAATAGACTAACGTCTATTGCTCACGATTTTTACCAAAGTTAGTAGACCAACAACATCCAATTTTAAATGTGTTCATTTATCTAAATTTATCCAAAACATACATATAAATAAAACATGTAAGTTTGGAATGCATAGGTTTTCACCCCCAGTGCTTTTAAACCCATAAATTAGTTCTTTCAAGAATTCATTTGTCACAGTTATATAGACTATACAACATATTAATAACTAAATTATGGATTGTTTTTTCGGAATGTACAAAAATAGCTATGTACAAAATGTGCATTTGTGTTACATGTTGTAATAAAAACATGGTTACTTTTCTTAAGTTTTTATGGTTACAGTCTAACAAAGAATCACATTTCACTGGCGCACTTTTTAATAGCTGAGTAAATTGCTCTATTTGCCCCTCGAGTGTATTAACTAAGAAAAGGAGTGTCCCCATTCACCGTCATAAAACACTCGTGAGTCGGACACAGTTGCGGGTAAGTGTGATCTTTAATATCAAACTCAGGAAGACAATCACAATCAGCAGTCGGAATCAAAAACACGAGACGGGCGAAAGTCAGGTGATGAGCAAGCGACACAATAAAGGCAAGGCAGAGTCAGGGAATGTGAAACAGATATTATAAATTAAACCGTGAAATCAGGAGAGTAGCGAAAGGCTTAGCAACGCCAGGCAACTAGCGTGAACTGAGCAAATACTTTGCAGTGAACTGAGTGAGTGAAAGTCCTTTTAAACAGTGCATGAGTGTAAGGCTGACTTTGTCCATTTGGTGAGTGCAGGGACGTGTGTGTGTGTGTGTGTGTGTGTGTGCAGTACATAGTGGAATGAAACAACGTTTATCCAGGACCTGGTGCTACATAATCATTTAACTGAATTCAGCTCGTCACAAACGGGAAGAGATCTCAGTGACTAAAAAAAGCCCTGATTGTTTAGATGACTGGAGAAAACAGAGTCCATATAACGTTCAAAACACAGTCCGGAGTCTAGTGTGAGTCAAAGTTATAAAGTGCCACTTTAAAACACAACCATGTATTTATAATCCTGAACTGATATTTAAGCATTAAAACGTAAAATCTTGTCACCATGTCATGTAATTATCCAGAATTTAACGCAGCTGGACTTTCACAAATTATTCAGTCCACATGATTTGGAACAGCGGTTAAAATGTTACCAAGCACCCTCAGACGTCTGGTTACGGATTTAACAGCTTTAAACCACGGTCAGAAACTCTAGTCTAGTCCAAGCACATGTTTGGGATCTCTGCATACTCACTGTTTATTCCCATCTGCAGTCTGAAATCATATCCATCAGCTATGACAGCTAGCTCACAGGGATCTGTTTGTGTTTTTTGAGAACCAGCGTCAGTCATCGGCACATGCGCTCCATCCTTCTGCACTACACCTGAATAAACTAATCAAGGTCTGACAGCAGCGTACCGCGTAATGGTTAGGGCCTCATGACTAAACCCTGGCACAATCCCAAACTGCCCCCCTGTACCCTATAATGCATATCAGTATATAGCACATTCCACCAAGCACAAGCTCCTGACTCCGGACGTGAGAACCGTCGGTCTTATATACCATCCGTGCCAAACGCTCGAATAGAGGTGGAAGCATGGACAAATCCTGTTTCCTTTACATGTTCTGAGAAAAGCATAGCATGCCGTTTCTTGGACAAGCGTTCAGCGTTATGCTCAAAGGACTCTCTGCAACGAGAGTGAAATATGAGGCTACCTATCTGCACATCTACCGTACAGTTAATGTTCCCAGAACTATAATGCTGGCTCCGAGACTCTGTTGGCTCCATGTAGAGATTTATGACCAGAAAACTGTTTATGTTCATAAATCAAATGAAAAAAAAAAAAAACACAATAAAAGACACACACACTGAAGTTTGTCTTCTTATCCTTATGAGGACGTTCCATTTACAGCTGACTTCTCGTACCTCAGTAACAGAAAAGGAAACTGACTCTTAAAGGTTTCATTGAAAAGTAAGTTGTCCTCATGGGGACAAACTAAACGTCCCCAGGAGATCCAAACTTGATATTCCTGCCATTATGGGGATATTTGGTCCCCTTGAAGCTATAAAAACATGCCCACACACACACACACACACACACACACGAATTAAGATGCCGGCACAGTGAGGACAGAGGTTACTTGAGCTGGGTGGGGGTCTACTGGAAAATGTGTTTTTCATATTTCTTTTTTTTTTTTCCAACATTCAGTACAGCCTGCCTCCATCTCCTTCCCCCTCTGATTCGCTGGATGGCTAAATCCAGTCAGCACCAGCTGTAAATAAACACCTCTCATGTTTCATATAGTTATTTTACATGTTCTGTGATTAGTTAGTTCTGTGATTAAGCCAGTAACGCTGTACTCGGGGTTTGTTCTTCAGACTTTCTGCTCTTCACCAGGGCCATGATGTCTGCTCTCCAGTTTGGGTGTCACTGACCCAAGTCGTTCTTGCTGCTACACCAATTTTCCTGCACTTCTTTCTTTTTCTGTGTTATTTTTTTCCCCCCTTTGGCTGTCCTTTCATTTGCTTTCTGCCTCATTACCTCTATGCTCCGAGAAGGGTCGTTTTGGACCTCCACCCTTTTTCAACTGCTTTTTCTCAGCCACCCAAATCCCCCTTTTCACTCTCACTTTCTCACTTTTTCCTCACTCCATCATACATTCCAGCGCTCGAGAATCTCTCTCTCTCTCTCTCTCCCTCTCTCTCTCTCTCTCTTTCACCCCCACCCACCCTTCTATGCCCTTCTTTTGCTCTCTTAATTTCTTTTGCAGCACTAGAGTATATACAAATTACACGCTCTTTGCAGTGTGGCTTTTCTCGTTTGGCTCCTCAGTGCTTCACGATCCTTTTTAATGCCGTCCTCTGTTAAGCGTCTGACCCGGTCATCTTCGGCGTGATATATTTAAATAAGAGCAATCAAATATGCTGAGCTAGTATACTCTTGCACTCTTGCATGGTTATAAGATTAGTTCATATGCAGTGGCTGGAGTCTGAGATTATAATTACTATCAGACCAACTAATTTCTTCCTGTAATTCTTCCCATGATTTTTTGATGACAGCCTTAAAGTTAAAACTCTCTAACAATGCTCATACTCAAGTTTCTGTTAAAACAATTAGCTCTGTACAGCTATAGAAGAGAAATTATTTATAGATAATCAAATTTTGTATATATATACACTGATCAGCCATAACACTGACAGGTGAAATGATTATCTCATTACTGTGGCACCGGACTTGTTAACACAATGTTTCTTTCTCAAACTGGAAAGGTTTAGATGTTCTGGTAAGATTAACAGGTTTAAGAAATGACATAGATTGCTATAGCAAGCTAAGCTAAGTCTCCTGCTTTTAAACCAGGTATTTTGTCTACGTTTTATTTCCTCTCTCTCAATTATTTTATGATGTATTATTTTTGGATATATGATAGAGCCTCCTGGTGGTCCAGCGGCAGGATCCCGTGAGCTCATTGCTAAGGCCCAGGTTCGAATCCCGGGCAGGACGCTAACCCAGCTACTGAAGGGTTAACTGTTAGTGCCGGTCCCAAGCCCAGGTTAAATGGGAGGGTTGCATCAGGAAGGGCATCCGGCGTAAAACCTGTGCCAGATGCGCAGACCAAATGATCCACTGTGGTGACGCCAAATAGGGAGTAGCCGAAAGAACAACAACAACAGCAATGTTTTTGGATATGTGATTGTGGTTGAGGTCTAGTGTGTGTTTGCTCATCTCCCACAACTCTACCTGTATTGTCATTACTTGTCATGTTTCTTTTGCTATTTTTAAGTTTTGGTTATAGTAAGGATGTGTAATTAACCTTATTATTCTTTTCATAATAAAAAGTTTGAGAATACCTGCCAGTGGCCAGTCAGTTCTTGAAGTTGATTTGATGGAAGCAGGAAAAATGAGTAAGTGTAAGGATCTGAGTGACCAAGAGCCAAACTGTGATGGCTAGACGACTGGGTCAGAGCATCTCCCAGACAGCAGGTCCTGTGGAGTGTTCTCGGTATGCAGTGGTTAGAACCTACCTACCAAAAGTGCTCCAGAGAAGGAGAACTGGTGACCCAGTGACAGGATCATGGGGACCCAGTGCTGATTGATTGATGCACATGGAGACCGAAGGCTAAGGTAGAATCCTCACAGAAGAGCTACTGTAGCACAAATTGCTGAAAATGTTAATGCTGGTTATGAGAACAAAATGGTCCATGGCTTAACGAGTCAGAGTCACAAGGGGGATACATTATCAGGCAAGTGGTTTTAATGTTATGGCTGATTTGTGTATTCTTTCGTATTTGTGGGGTTTTTGTGAGTTCATTGCGCTGCTCCGTTGCTCTTGTGGCTGATGTGACACCAAATGTCCCCTTGGGGATTAATAAAGTACTCGACTCCAATATACCACTCCAACTATCCAGTGTCCAGATGAGAATGGTTTTCTCTTTTCAGTCTGCTTCCACTCCAGGTTTCTTCCTCATATCGTCCTAGGGAGTTCAGCTCATTAGGGATAAATGAAAAATCACGGTTTCGACGTTCATTGTCTAACACAATAAGAGATGTGTGTATAATAGCCCTTGTATTATCTCTTGCTCCAAAATAAACCTCTGGTATTTCCAGGCTGTTAAATCTGTTTGGCCATTTTTAAGCCTGGTTTTGCTTTCTTTTCCATCATCTCCATCTTTTCTCTCGATTGTCCAGGGCTCGCCGCAGATTCTGAGGAAAAAAATAAAAGCCCCCTCTCTCCCTCTCTCTCTCTCTCTCTCTCTCTCTCTCTCTCCTCATTCCCATCTCAAAAAAACATCTCTCTCTGCCAGCTCCATTAGAGAGCGAGATTCCTGAACCTCCGCAGGGATCTTTCCTGGATTTGCGGTGCACAGACACACACACACACACACACACATGCACGCACCCAGACACAGTTTCTCTCTCACACTCACTGACAGCCCACATTGCCTTAGGCATTTATGGCAGCTCATGCCAATTTGGTGTCACAACCCTGACTGAGGAATTATTAAGGGGTAACAATATTATTCCAACAAGTCTTTTTTTTTCCACACACTTCTTCAAAAAGCACCTTCAGAAGGAAAGAATTGAGAAACGGCAAACATATTAGATTTGTTTGGATATGAATTCTATGCCCCCCCCCCTTTCGAACGGTGAGAATTCTTACAGGCTAGATTATTAGCTTATATTCGTTTAATCTAATCAGAAGTCGGTATCTAATAATATCTCAGGTCTTACGGAGAGAATCTGATGGTATGTGATCATTATTAGATCACGGATTACATTCATACATAGGTTTGTGGTATCTGCCATTCATTTATGTAAATAGTGATGCTGCAACTTCGCTCATTAATCAGGGCTCTGGTCAGCCGTTTTAAAGTAGCCTTTGCTGAATTCAAACAAAAACACATGTGGAGACTTGGATGTTTGTGCAAGATTGGGGTTAGCTTTCTGCAGTCAGTCTTCCAGGATTTCAGAGTTTTTCTTCTGATTGTTGCAGCCAGAAATTATTTTGCTGTAGCATTTTTCAAAACTTCAACTTGCACAGTTTTTGTGCTTTTGGGGAGGGGGATCTACTTAAATTGGCAAAACAGCAAGCATAGGATTCTTCCTTTAAACTCCTAACAGTGAAAAACATATGTTATTTCTTTTCTACCAGAGCTGTACTCATGTTCAACACACAAGAATCAAAAAGGGCGGAATATGTGTTGTGCTGATGTCACAGGGGGCAGGACGGCCTCACAGCAAGAAGGTCCTGGGTTTGAATCCCGGGTTTGAACAGGCAGGGGCCTTTCTGTGTGGAGTTTGCATGTTCTCTCCGTGCCTGTGTCGGTTTACTCTGGGTACTCCGGTTTCCTCCCACAGTCCAAAAACATGTACATTAGGTTGACTGGTAATTCTAAATTGCCCATAGGAGTGAGTGTGTGTGTGGTTGTCTGTCTATATGTGGCCCTGTGATGGACTGGCGACCTGTCCAGGGTGTACCCTGCCTTCCGCACAATGTGTCGCCCAATCACCGGCAGACCCCCGTGACCCTAATTAGGAATGATGGATGGATGATGTCGGGCCAAATCCACAGAAAATCGTTCATTTTGGTGTTTCTGTCATCGCAAAAAATATCATGAAATCCTTTAGGGACGGCACAGTGACCACAAAGATGACTGACAGACAAGCAGAGACGCCTCCTCATCCTGATTGGTCAGCGTCTGGTTGCATTTAATTGAAAAATTCTAGTGTCTGAAGAGCTGCCAATTACAAGAAATGATTCCTGACACTGATTTCTGTTTTTGTGTGTGTGTGTGTGTGTGTGTTACAGGAGACAGCCACCAGCAGTGCCTTCGCAAAAGCCTCATGAACATGAGAGAATCCCAAATACAAAAGGAACAAGGACTGAGTGAGAGCTTCAGCCAAAAATATAGCGAGCGTTCGGTCCAGATCCTTCTCAGCGTGCCGTTAATGAGGGTTTACAGGTGGTAGACTTGGGCTGCATCCAAACCTTAAAATTTTTTAAAGCACTTAATATTCCAAGGGGGAAAAAAGTAGTAGTAGATCAGAGCTGCTTTTCACAACACTGGTTAGTATATACCTTTTTCCACTCTAGCCTGAAGTCTAACCTCTAATCCCACACCCTTACTCTTTAAAACGGTTCTAGACGAACGGGGATGAACTATAAACGAACTCTAGACAGACCAGTGAGTCTGATGCCTCACTGGTATGTTGTCACTGCTGAGCAATATTCTGCAGTATTTTATTCATTTTATATGTTGTTTATTCTACACTTGCAGTCAGAGTTCTTAAAGCCTGTGCTGTTCTACATAAAAGACTTCATCTGTTTTCTTTTGCGTTTGTGAATATTTTGTCAGGCAGAGAGAACGTGTGTGTGTGTGTGTGTGTGTGTAAAGTGCTTTTGTAAATAATGGCAGAGCTTATTAAAAAGGAACATATTGTACACTTTTGCAACATTTAGTCGATTTTCATCCAAAAGTTTTGAAGTAGCATCAGTAACTCCTTTATCCCGGTCAGGGTTGTGATGGATCTGGAGTCTGTCCTGTTTAACACTCATCAGAAGGCAGGTAAGGTGAGCGAACACATGAGCCTGGAGCTGAGAAGCAGCAACCGATACCGTCACCATCAGTTCTCCCCGATGAATTAACCAACACTATTCAAAATATCACCAATGACGATTAAGCTGGAAGACTGACGCTGTCTTTTCTTTCATCTCCTGAGAGGAATCAGTGGGTAGACTGGTATGAAGGGTATTTGTCATGTTACTGCTAATAACCACCACACACACACACACACACACACACACACACGCCATACTGCAGCAAACCTGAAGAGAACACTGACCTCTAGTGGCGGTATAAGTGCTTTGCACCTACTGTGGACAGAATAAGGTAGATCATCACGTTTGAGAATAATAATATAAAAATAATCTTTCTATAAAGAATCAAACTTACTCCCTCCCCCCTACCAAACCAACCCCCACCTCCCACAGCTATGGGAATTGTCTATCATACATCAGCTACCAATCAGGGAAGGGTATAGAGGGGGATGTGGAAGCTTAGTGGTTAAGGTGTTGGATTACTGATCAGAAGAAACCCAGGTCCACCAAGCTGCCACTGCTGGGCCCCTGAGCAAGGCCCTTAACCCTCAATTGCTCAGTTGTATAAAAAAAATTAGATAAATTGTAAGTCGCTCAGCCAAATGTAAATGCTATCATACATTCAGGAGAGACACCTGAAGTCATCTGCATCACAAGGTATTGTAACACACTCTGAAGAAACCTCAGTCCATGCGTGAGTTCGCAGAGATGCATGATTGCTGGATCTCCTCTTCCAGAAAGTACAGCCAGTTTTGCTCCACAGCCACGGATAACTGTGGCATTGTCAAAAAAAAAACCCTTTTTAACTCATTTGTTCCTTACTTAATTGTTCATTTCATATTTAGAAACAATTTTATCCTTGTCTGTTTTATCTTGTCATAGTGGATCCAATGGATTCCAGAAAGGATGCTGGTCCATTGCAAGGTGAAATGAAACACCTAGGTGCAATTTAGCATAGCCAATCCCATGTTACCCTTATGTGTTTTTGGACAAAGGTAGGAAATAAGAGAAACCTTAGGTAACACATAATAACTTAGGATCAAACTCAGGACCCTGAAGCTGCCTTTGAATGTATTTGTTTTCTCCATTAATGTAGAGAATAGACCTTTGCCTTAGTTTGCAAAAACAGTGCATCATAGAAAATAATGCTAGACGTAAATGTATAGAGTGCACATAAAGCGGCGGTAATTGAAATTGCCAGTAATTGAAAGCATGTTTGAGGTTGGAGGTTTGTTCCCTGCCTGTGTCCTGTATGTGTGGAGTTACCATGTTCTCCATGTGCTTCAAGGTTTTCTCCTGGTACTCTGATTTCCTTCCCCGGTCCAAAGACATGCAAAGATGGGAATCTCTAAATTATCTGTAGTGTGTAAATGTTTCTCTTAGTGTATGTGATTGTGCCCTGCAATAAGATGGCACCCCGTCTGGACTTGACTCATGACGTCTAGACTCCAGGTTTCCTGTGACTCTGTATAGAAGTGCTACAGACAACATAGGGATCCTCAGGCAGTGAGTGCTCACTGATGAGTTGGAAAATGATCTAAAGGTCAAGAAGCCTTTATTATCGCCACACATACATTACAGCATAATGGAAATCCTTCCTTCGCATAATCCAGCACCCCTGGAGCAGAGAGGGTTAAGGGCCTTGCTCAATTGCCCAGCAGTGGAGCTTGGTGGTGCTGGGGCTTGGACCCTGATCCTCTGATCAACAACCCAGAGCCTTAACCACATCACAAAATCACATTCTTTGGCCTTTTAGGTCTCAACACCTTTGAGCTGAATATGTTGTGTACGAGTGATTTTGAAGCATGGTGCTAGACAGCTCTTCATCTCCAGACAGTTATAGTCATCTCTAATAGTCTCTAGAATAGCCAAGACACATGGTATCTGACTAAACACCATAAAAATGTTATGTTTGAATGTTGTCCTTGTTTAATAGTTGGATACATCACTGGATTGTAACGGGTTACAAAACGTCTCTGAAGCATTCCCATGTTCGGGAAAATGACACAAGCACATCTCTGGAAGTGATTCTTAGAAACAGTGTGCTGTTGTTTTTACATGTTCAATCGGGCCTTGCTGTCTAATTAAAAGGGTGTGGTTAATGAAATGATTGACAGGGCCTGGGCTGAAATGACAGTCGAGACTTCATAACACACACCTCTTACAGTGAACTTCAATAGGTGTCTTTACTGCCATCAGCATTGACAGCTCTGTAGCAAAGTCAGGTCTATTCAGACCATCAGCAGGGAGGTTTTTATTTTATTTATGATACAATTTTTTCTTAAACTAGTTTTCATTAACTAGCTATCTAGCTCCTATAACATTAGCACACTGATTAAAAAAATGACCTCACTAGGCTACAAGGTTTGGAAATCTTCTAGGTCATGTCATATTAAATATGAACATCCTGTTTGTTTAGGTAGCTTTAGGTTAGAGAGTCGATCCCTGAATATAAACAGAATTAGAAGAGTATAAAAACAGCACACTTCTCCACAATTCAGGTGAGTAACTTGTGGAGATCAATGATGATTCCATCAGAAAAATATAGTCATATGGCTGGTGTACATGACAAGGGCTGTCCTCTGTATGATACCACTCAATAAATACAATAAAAATAAAAATATAGAATCTAGGTGTTGTTTCTCGGGTGTGATCGATCAGCCACCACAGTCCACATAACCGCCAGACCCAAAGGTTATCATTTCTCTTCACTCCTGCTATCTGTTCTTTCATCCCTCCATCACCTCAGCGCAGACAGCTCTTCACAGTGATACCTGAAGTTTCAAGCAACTTCATTCCTCCTTCATCTGCTCCCTAAATCTTTGTCTTTTCCTCCACACATTTTTTCCCCAAGCTACGTTATCTTTTAACTGAACATGATGCACTTTGTTATAACATGTTATTATTACATGTACAATAAATACAACATTTATTAATATGTTATCAATCCTATTTCCAAGTATTTTAAGAACACGTTCAAAGAAATACTGGTCCAGTTATGAGTTGTGCCTCATGCTATTTTAAAATTTAAAGAAAAATAAATTAGTTGTTTGTTTAGTTCATTCCTAAAGCTGCACCTTCCCTGAGATTGAATGTAAAAGTGACAAACATACAACACAAGCAGCCTTTTTTTTTTTTGCATCAACACCCAAAACAGGCAGTGTACAATTTTTATGGCAGATGTTTCATGTGTAGGCCTAAATGAGGCCCCTCCTGTGACACACCCCATTTCATATCAACTCAAAAAGCGGGACAAGTCCTCTCTGATCTCAGCCTCGTCCCACGGCCCGTGGATGTTGTCTTTGTGTCTCTGTAGACGCACCAGCAGCAGCGGACACACTAACGTTAGTACCACGAGAGCTAGAAACAGGAGAAGAGCTGCAGCAGGCCACAGAGTACCAACACCTGCGACTCCACATACACACACCATCCCGGCTGCCCAGGGGAACGTCCACTCGGCCGCCTGTCTCAGTCGCTGCAGCAGACATGGCCAGAGTGCAAAGATGACCAGGGCGCAGCTCAGCATGGCGAAGGTGTGCAAAGTCCCGGGCAGACGTGATGCCAAGCAAACAGATGCAAAGAGTGCGGCGTTGAGAGAAAGGCTGCCTGGCAGGCTCGGCTGCGTGTAGGGAAAAGACACCAGGTGCGCCATGAGCATGCCGGCGGACATGGCGTACACCGTGTCCGTGCTCACCGACTCCGTCAACGTCTTGAGCACTGGCGAGAATCCGAAAGTAAAGGCCATGAACACGGCAGCGCTCTGCAGGTCGGCGCAGCGCGTCCGCTCTCGCCCGCTCCCTCCGCCCAGAGCCTCGTACAGCGTGTAGCCCAGCACGGAGCATCCCAGGCCAGTCCAGAGCAGCGTCGCAGGACCCACATTTCCCTGCTCCATATAGGACCAAAGCGTGAGGAACAATGCCACGCACGAGAGCTGTTGAGAGACGAGCCCGGCTTCTCGTACCACTGCCCAGTAGCTGTACTGGTGCACTCTGATGTTGCGTCGAAGTTCCTCTAGGAAGCGGCGGTCCACGTAGTTGTCAGGAAACGGCTGGCGCTTGTACAGGACTTTACGCCATGGCACAGCTGGAGTAGCACCTGCATCGCTGTCTGCGCCCATTGCCTGAAAATCACAGAGCAGAGTCCATGATCCTGTATATAGTGTGTTACAACAGATTCCACACACACACACACACACACACACACACACACACACAGCTCTGGATTTACATAAAGGAGTCATTTAACAGGATACCGGAAGTGCTACGAGCATTATCTCTACCTTTTTGGTGGGTTAATGATGAATTACAGTGTGATCCGTTGACACTTCGCCATGTTGACGGGAGTCCTGCATGAGGAAGAGGTGCATGACGGGTAAAAGCCGCTTTTTATTTCCGCCTTCGCTTATCATAAACACTTGAATTTCAGGCCCATTTTCACACAGACAGCGTGGAAATCTACATTTTAGAAAGCGAACGAGCAACGAATCTGTTAAACGCGTTAAAATCAGCACTCAAACCTTCCCGGAGCCGGCTCCAATTCCTCCATCACTCTCCTAAACCCTCTCCTGTAGGAATTCCCGGAAGTGACGCGCATTGAAAACAAGAAGCGCGCGCGTGTGTGTGTGATTGTGCCCCCTGCTGAAAGAGGAATCAAGGAGGAATATGTGTGATGTATTTAAAGCTTATTGAAATATAATTCAGACTGGAAAATGATAAATATATCATCTTTAAAATATACTTTCTTACATTTGAGAAATATAGAGATTCAAAAAAAATGGAAATCTACAGGAAATATACTGTACTGTGTGGATAGATACACAGATCAGGCATAACATTATGATGACTCACATGGGAGGTGAATAAGACTGATGATCACCTCATCATGGTACCAAAGTTGATGTGTTAGAAGCAGGAAAAATGGACAAGCGTAAGGATTTGAGCGAGTTTGACCAAGGGCCAAATTGTGATGGCTAGACCACTGGATCAGAGCATCTCCAAAACTGCAGCTGTTGTGGGGTGTTCCCGGTCTGCAGTGGTCACTATCTATCAAAAGTATCCTGTAAGTTGCGAGGTGTGGCCCTTGGAGGCTCCACATCGTGACGTACATGACTTAAAGAATCTTAAAGAAAAACATCTTGGTGGCAGATCCCACAGCACACCTTCAGGGATCTAGTGGAGTCCATACCTCGTGGGGTCAGGGCTGTTTTGGCAGGAAAAGGGGGACCAACACAATATTAGGCAGGTGGTCATAATGTTATGCCTGATCAGTGTATATAAGTAGGCAAGATATCTGTATAAATATGGATCGTTTTGTAACTCATGCAACAAAATATGAAAATCAATACTAAATGATTGTGCCTGGACATTTTTGGAAATGTTTTCTTGTGCTTGTTTTGTCCTCCAGTCTTCTCATGCATTTTATTTTATTATGTGCTTTTGATTTTTTTTTTTTAATTTTCTTAATTAATTATCTACTACTGCCAGACTTAAGAAAGAAATAACTTTTTATTGAAAACCATAAAACAGAAATCAACTAATCAACAAGTGGATACTCAGCTAAGAATACCTGTGTGTGTGTTTGTGTGTGTGTGTGTGTGTTTGGGGGGAGCTGTGCCAAATCTTTACCCAAATCGTCATCCCAATCACTCTATAGATCCTTTTAGGTGACTTTATATTTCGTCTCGTCCCTGTCTGTGCTCAATAGTTCATTTCATTGAACTACACTGTTCCGGCACTGTGCATGTAGAAATACACACACATCCTCACACGAGAACAACTTCTCAAAAACATCATGGTCGATAAATAAGACTTTAAATATGAGACTCAGGTTTAAATATTAAATATTATATTAGAGTTAAAAACTGTCTCCATGAAGGTTAATGATGGAATAAACATGTATATTGCCAAACGTTTTGGGGCGTCTGCCTTTACATGCACATGAATGTAATATGGAGTTGTCCCGCCTTTTGCATTTATAACGGCTTTAAATCTTCTGGGAAGGCTTTCCACAAGGTTTAGGAGTGTGTTTATGGGATTTTTTGACCATTCCTCTAGAATCACATTTGTGAGGTCAGGCACTGATGTTGGATGAGAAGGTCTGTCTCGCAGTCTCCGCTCTAATTCATCCCAAAGGTCTTCTATCAGGTTGAGGTCAGGACTCTGTGCAGGCCAGTCAAGTTCCTCCACAGCAAACTCACTCTTTATGGACCTTGCTTTGTGCACTGGTGCACAGTCATGTTGGAACAGGAAGCGGTCATCCCCAAACTGTTCCCACAAAGTTGGGAGCATGAAATTGTCCAAAATGTCTTGGTAAGCTGAAGCATTAAGAGTTCCTTTCACTGGAACTTAGGGGCCGAGCCCAACCCCTGAATTCAGTGATTTGGAGGGTGTTCCAAAACTTTTGGCAATATAGTGTTTGTCATGACTCAAATCCAGAGAAGGTAGATAATAGACTTAAAGGGTGGAGCTGAAAGGCTAGAGTCCAGGACTGAACTGATGTGAAACTTTAGTCTTTATTTGTATGCATGATATGTTTTTAGTCCAGTGTGAAGTCTCAGGCATAGCTGCGCACATCTGTGTCCCTGCGTTTACCCACAATCCCCCTCCCCTGTGTGTGTAATTCATCATACATGTCCTCGATGATCTGAATCCAGAGCGTGAAAATGAATAAAGAAAACTTTCCAAAACTTTAAACTGAAATTTTAATGATTTGATCCGAGACTCACAAGAAGCTCAGCTACAGCACAGGCAGTATACAGCAAACACTGAAACATCAACAAGTACAAATCAGGGAATTTCTGTCAGTATGTTTTCTCTTACTCGTCATAAAGCCTAGAGGTGTGCATCAGGACCTGGAGTCTCAATAAAACTGGGGCAGATGGGCGTGTCAAGACGTTTATCCATTAATATTAACTGCAGGAGTTGACATGGGGTGTAAAATGCTCTCATGCACACCTCTAATACAGATCAGCATTTTTATTACTAGAACTGTAGCTGTAATATGAACTGTATTCGACAAAATTAAAGGATAATTTCTATTCTAGATGCACATTAGATTTCCTGAGGGTTCCACATATGCTGATAATGAGCCAGGATGATTTTATACACGCATCAGATGTCAGTAGATATTAAACAGCTGACAGAGTGCATGCTTAAAACAACAAGAAGAAGAATAAAATCAAAGATATATCCCTTAAAGTTAGCATTTAGGATATTTTAAATTAGATGGAGCATGATTTGATGCGTGTTTGATGGAAAGTAAATCAATTTTACTGGAAAAAAAACAAAAACAGAGAATGATGTTTGGCACTGATTTATTAATCTTCCGGTTAATGAAAAGAGATTTTCTGTAGATGCGCCACAGAAGGTTGTGTTAAAGTTGAACACGTCGTTCTCGGCTCCTCTCGGGATGTGTGTCCAGACGCTGGACTTATCTCATCCCGGATGCTCAAGGCTGACTTCAGCTCATAGTAACAATTCCGAAGCCTGAAATGTCTTTCAAGAAAGAGCGAGTGTGGTCAGCGAGGCCTGAGGAACAAGCGGTCACACGATCTGCTCGTCTGCTCTGTAGTGATTTATAGACGCACAGGATCCCTTTTCCCTTTACTTCATAGGAATCATGGGCCAAATACAGCCCCTGGCATGGTCCATAAGGGCAGCTGTCCCTCGCAAAGTTGTCAATAGGTCTTAAATCACGGCCATGTTGGGTTTTTCTTTCGGTTATTGTGATAAGGCTTCCTCTTACACCAAATCTACAGCAGACATTTCACTGGGTATCTTACAGGAAAAACCGAGGCTGCTTTACGAAAGGTCTGGAGCAGATGATCGACAGTAGCTTTCGCTTTGGAGAGAAGGAAAAAAAAAAAACTGAAATATTTGTCATGTTGCAGAAATATAACCAGTGTCTCTTGAGTTACTATAAAATGATCCTGATAAGAAACGGTTAATTCTTTAAGTTAAAAATACATCACATCACATGTGCTTTTTATTGTGTAGCAGCTTAGATAAGATCTGTGTCTCTTATTTTTACAGGCTGAGAAATGAAACCAGTATGTTCTTGGTTCGGGTCGACTGGACGGAGAAGAGGAACGGGAGGAAGGGTGATGATGGAGAGAGACATTTTCTCTTTTCAGTCCCGGATGTTGGGCAGAGGTTACGTGCGGGTTTTCTTCTTGTCGTCGAAGAGGCTGCGCAGTAGATAGACCTGCACGCAGGACACCACCACCATCACCACCATGTTGGTGAAGGACCAGATGTTGACGCGCTCGTAGTTGCTCTCCTGCAGGTTGCGGTCGCGTGCCTCGAAGGCCTTCAACACCGTCTGAATCTGGAGACTCTTCCCTAATCTCGCCTTCACGCTGTTTATCGTGTCCTATAGAGAGAGAGAGCGAGAGAGAGTGAGAGAGAGCGAGAGAGAGAAGGATATGAGCATGAGAGTGAGCACCAAACACACACTCACAGCTAAACAACGTGGAAGAGTCAGACAGGCTGAAGGAAATCCATCATCTTCTGTCTGAAAGTCGATTTCATTCCTTCTGTGATTCCGTTTATAGCAATGATTTGATAGTCAGTCCCTTCAGGATTTCAGAATTTTTTGTGATTGTTGAAGCCAAAAATGCTTCGATTTTGCTTAAATTTCTGATACAACTTGAGATTTGTGAGCTGTTTCTGTGAAAAACCACTTAAAGTGATGAAACTGCAAGCACAGGATAAACTCCTAGCATTGAGACAACATGTGACGACTTTCTTTCTGCAGTCATTATGAAAAACGGCAAGATCCTATGAACATTGTGAAGTCTGCTTGGTTTTGCATTGATTTCTACAATATTACTTTCTGGAACTGATTATTCTTCACTTCGAGAGACATGAGCCCTCTGTGTCCAGGGTTCAATTTACATCACGGTTCTGGGGTCATTTCCTACGTTACAGGTGCTGCTCTGTTATTGTCCGTCTGTCCGGATTGGGTCATGCCGCTATTTTTTTTCTGTCCTCCTTCTGTTTTACACCAAACAATGATGATATATGACTTCTTTTTCCTGTTCGGAGAAACATAGCTGATTTTTTTACCTCATACTGGAATAAAAGAAGCTGTATTTAGTCTAACAGTGTGCTTATCAGGGTCCGGCCCCCAGATATTAAACACTTTCTGAACGGTGATTATTGTTTTATTGGATATTTAAAGCTGGAACTTTGGTCGTCTGCATCCAAGAGACGCTGAGGAAATTTTAAAAAAAATACATTTTAATGTTAATGTTTTTATGTCCCCGGATAAACCGATACTAACAGGGCTATAAACAATAATCATTACTGTGATGCAATTTTATACACCTTAACCACGTAGAATAACCAGAGAGAGAGAGAGAGAGAGAGAGAGAGAGAGAGAGAGAGAGAGAGAGAGAGACGTGTGAAGTTTTGTGATGCATGTGTGTGTGATTTTCTGTGAGGAGTGTGTTCTGTGATGTTGTGTAATGTTCTGAGACATTTTGAGATGTGTGTGTGATGTTCTGTGATGTTGTGTAATGTTCTGAGACATTTTGTGATGTGTGTGTGATGTGTGTGATGTGTGTGATGTTCTGTGATGTGTGTGTGATGTTCTGAGACATTTTGTGATGTGTGTGTGATGTGTGTGTTGTTTTGTGATGTTCTGTGATGTGTGTGTGATGTGTGTGTGATGTTCTGTGATGTGTGTGTGATGTTCTGTGATGTTCTGTGATGTGTGTGTGATGTTCTGTGATGTTCTGTGATGTGTGTGTGATGTGTGTGTGATGTTCTGTGATGTGTGTGTGATGTTCTGTGATGTGTGTGTGATGTTCTGTGATGTGTGTGTGATGTTCTGTGATGTTCTGTGATGTTCTGTGATGTGTGTGTGATGTGTGTGTGATGTTCTGTGATGTGTGTGTGATGTGTGTGATGTGTGTGTGATGTTCTGTGATGTGTGTGTGATGTTCTGTGATGTGTGTGTGATGTTCTGTGATGTGTGTGTGATGTGTGATGTTCTGTGATGTTCTGTGATGTGTGTGTGATGTGTGTGTGATGTGTGTGTGATGTTCTGTGATGTGTGTGTGATGTGTGTGTGATGTGTGTGTGATGTTCTGTGATGTGTGTGATGTTCTGTGATGTGTGTGTGATGTTCTGTGATGTGTGTGTGATGTGTGTGTGATGTTCTGTGATGTTGTGTAATGTTCTGAGACATTTTGTGATGTGTGTGTGATGTGTGTGATGTTCTGTGATGTGTGTGTGATGTTCTGTGATGTTGTGTAATGTTCTGAGACATTTTGTGATGTGTGTGTGATGTGTGTGTGATGTTGTGTAATGTTCTGAGACATTTTGTGATGTGTGTGTGATGTGTGTGATGTTCTGTGATGTGTGTGTGATGTTCTGTGATGTTGTGTAATGTTCTGAGACATTTTGTGATGTGTGTGTGATGTGTGTGATGTTCTGTGATGTTGTGTAATGTTCTGAGACATTTTGTGATGTGTGTGTGATGTGTGTGTTGTTTTGTGATGTTCTGTGATGTGTGTGTGATGTGTGTGTGATGTTCTGTGATGTTCTGTGATGTGTGTGTGATGTTCTGTGAGGTTCTGTGATGTTCTGTGATGTGTGTGTGATGTGTGTGTGATGTTCTGTGATGTGTGTGTGATGTTCTGTGATGTTCTGTGATGTTCTGTGATGTGTGTGTGATGTTCTGTGATGTTCTGTGATGTGTGTGTGATGTGTGTGTGATGTTCTGTGATGTGTGTGTGATGTGTGTGATGTGTGTGTGATGTTCTGTGATGTGTGTGTGATGTTCTGTGATGTGTGTGTGATGTTCTGTGATGTGTGTGTGATGTTCTGTGATGTTGTGTAATGTTCTGAGACATTTTGTGATGTGTGTGATGTGTGTGATGTTCTGTGATGTGTGTGTGATGTTCTGAGACATTTTGTGATGTGTGTGTGATGTGTGTGTTGTTTTGTGATGTTCTGTGATGTGTGTGTGATGTGTGTGTGATGTTCTGTGATGTTCTGTGATGTGTGTGTGATGTTCTGTGATGTTCTGTGATGTTCTGTGATGTGTGTGTGATGTTCTGTGATGTTCTGTGATGTTCTGTGATGTTCTGTGATGTGTGTGTGATGTTCTGTGATGTTCTGTGATGTTCTGTGATGTGTGTGTGATGTGTGTGTGATGTTCTGTGATGTGTGTGTGATGTGTGTGATGTGTGTGTGATGTTCTGTGATGTGTGTGTGATGTTCTGTGATGTGTGTGTGATGTTCTGTGATGTGTGTGTGATGTGTGTGTGATGTTCTGTGATGTGTGTGTGATGTGTGTGATGTGTGTGTGATGTTCTGTGATGTGTGTGTGATGTTCTGTGATGTGTGTGTGATGTTCTGTGATGTGTGTGTGATGTGTGTGATGTTCTGTGATGTGTGTGTGATGTGTGTGTGATGTTCTGTGATGTGTGTGTGATGTGTGTGTGATGTGTGTGTGATGTTCTGTGATGTGTGTGATGTTCTGTGATGTGTGTGTGATGTGTGTGTGATGTGTGTGTGATGTGTGTGATGTGTGTGTGATGTGTGTGTGATGTGTGTGTGATGTGTGTGTGATGTTCTGTGATGTGTGTGTGATGTGTGTGTGATGTGTGTGTGATGTGTGTGTGATGTGTGAGATGTTCTGTGATGTGTGTGTGATGTGTGTGTGATGTGTGTGTGATGTTCTGTGATGTGTGTGTGATGTGTGTGATGTTCTGTGATGTGTGTGTGATGTTCTGTGATGTGTGTGTGATGTTCTGTGATGTGTGTGTGATGTGTGTGTGATGTTCTGTGATGTGTGTGTGATGTTCTGTGATGTGTGTGTGATGTTCTGTGATGTGTGTGTGATGTGTGTGTGATGTGTGTGTGATGTTCTGTGATGTGTGTGTGATGTGTGTGTGATGTTCTGTGATGTGTGTGTGATGTGTGTGAGATGTGTGTGTGATGTTCTGTGATGTGTGTGTGATGTGTGTGTGATGTTCTGTGATGTGTGTGTGATGTGTGTGATGTTCTGTGATGTGTGTGTGATGTTCTGTGATGTGTGTGTGATGTTCTGTGATGTGTGTGTGATGTGTGTGTGATGTTCTGTGATGTGTGTGTGATGTGTGTGTGATGTTCTGTGATGTGTGTGTGATGTTCTGTGATGTGTGTGTGATGTTCTGTGATGTGTGTGTGATGTGTGTGTGATGTTCTGTGATGTGTGTGTGATGTTCTGTGATGTGTGTGTGATGTGTGTGTGATGTGTGTGTGATGTGTGTGTGATGTTCTGTGATGTGTGTGTGATGTGTGTGAGATGTGTGTGTGATGTTCTGTGATGTGTGTGTGATGTGTGTGTGATGTTCTGTGATGTGTGTGTGATGTGTGTGATGTTCTGTGATGTGTGTGTGATGTTCTGTGATGTGTGTGTGATGTTCTGTGATGTGTGTGTGATGTGTGTGTGATGTTCTGTGATGTGTGTGTGATGTGTGTGTGATGTTCTGTGATGTGTGTGTGATGTTCTGTGATGTGTGTGTGATGTTCTGTGATGTGTGTGTGATGTGTGTGTGATGTTCTGTGATGTGTGTGTGATGTTCTGTGATGTGTGTGTGATGTTCTGTGATGTGTGTGTGATGTTCTGTGATGTGTGTGTGTGATGTGTGTGTGATGTTCTGTGATGTGTGTGTGATGTGTGTGATGTTCTGTGATGTGTGTGTGATGTTCTGTGATGTGTGTGTGATGTTCTGTGATGTGTGTGTGTGATGTGTGTGTGATGTTCTGTGATGTGTGTGTGATGTGTGTGTGATGTTCTGTGATGTGTGTGTGATGTGTGTGTGATGTTCTGTGATGTGTGTGTGATGTTCTGTGATGTGTGTGTGATGTTCTGTGATGTGTGTGTGATGTTCTGTGATGTGTGTGTGATGTTCTGTGATGTGTGTGTGATGTGTGTGTGATGTTCTGTGATGTTCTGTGATGTGTGTGTGATGTGTGTGTGATGTGTGTGTGATGTTCTGTGATGTGTGTGTGATGTGTGTGTGATGTTCTGTGATGTGTGTGTGATGTGTGTGTGATGTTCTGTGATGTGTGTGTGATGTGTGTGTGATGTTCTGTGATGTGTGTGATGTTCTGTGATGTGTGTGTGATGTTCTGTGATGTGTGTGTGATGTTCTGTGATGTGTGTGTGATGTGTGTGTGATGTTCTGTGATGTGTGTGTGATGTGTGTGTGATGTTCTGTGATGTGTGTGTGATGTTCTGTGATGTGTGTGTGATGTTCTGTGATGTGTGTGTGATGTTCTGTGATGTGTGTGTGATGTTCTGTGATGTGTGTGTGATGTTCTGTGATGTGTGTGTGATGTGTGTGTGATGTTCTGTGATGTGTGTGTGATGTGTGTGTGATGTTCTGTGATGTGTGTGTGATGTGTGTGTGATGTTCTGTGATGTGTGTGTGATGTGTGTGATGTGTGTGTGATGTGTGTGTGATGTTCTGTGATGTGTGTGTGATGTGTGTGTGATGTTCTGTGATGTGTGTGTGATGTGTGTGTGATGTGTGTGTGATGTGTGTGTGATGTTTTGTGATGTGTGTGTGATGTTCTGTGATGTGTGTGTGATGTTCTGTGATGTGTGTGTGATGTGTGTGTGATGTTCTGTGATGTGTGTGTGATGTTCTGTGATGTTCTGTGATGTGTGTGTGATGTTCTGTGATGTGTGTGTGATGTTCTGTGATGTGTGTGTGATGTTCTGTGATGTGTGTGTGATGTTCTGTGATGTGTGTGTGATGTGTGTGTGATGTTCTGTGATGTGTGTGTGATGTGTGTGTGATGTTCTGTGATGTGTGTGTGATGTGTGTGATGTTCTGTGATGTGTGTGTGATGTTCTGTGATGTGTGTGTGATGTGTGTGTGATGTTCTGTGATGTTCTGTGATGTTCTGTGATGTGTGTGATGTTCTGTGATGTGTGTGTGATGTTCTGTGATGTTCTGTGATGTGTGTGTGATGTTCTGTGATGTGTGTGATGTTCTGTGATGTGTGTGTGATGTTCTGTGATGTGTGTGTGATGTGTGTGTGATGTGTGTGTGATGTTCTGTGATGTGTGTGTGATGTTCTGTGATGTGTGTGTGATGTTCTGTGATGTGTGTGTGATGTTCTGTGATGTGTGTGTGATGTGTGTGTGATGTTCTGTGATGTGTGTGTGATGTTCTGTGATGTGTGTGTGATGTGTGTGATGTTCTGTGATGTGTGTGTGATGTGTGTGTGATGTGTGTGTGATGTTCTGTGATGTTCTGTGATGTGTGTGTGTGATGTGTGTGTGATGTGTGTGTGATGTGTGTGATGTTCTGTGATGTGTGTGTGATGTGTGTGTGATGTGTGTGATGTGTGTGTGATGTGTGTGTGATGTTCTGTGATGTTCTGTGATGTGTGTGTGATGTTCTGTGATGTGTGTGTGATGTGTGTGATGTTCTGTGATGTGTGTGTGATGTTCTGTGATGTGTGTGTGATGTTCTGTGATGTGTGTGTGATGTTCTGTGATGTGTGTGTGATGTGTGTGTGATGTTCTGTGATGTGTGTGTGATGTTCTGTGATGTGTGTGTGATGTGTGTGTGATGTGTGTGTGATGTGTGTGTGATGTGTGTGTGATGTTCTGTGATGTGTGTGATGTGTGTGTGATGTGTGTGTGATGTGTGTGTGATGTTCTGTGATGTTCTGTGATGTGTGTGTGATGTTCTGTGATGTGTGTGTGATGTGTGTGTGATGTTCTGTGATGTGTGTGTGATGTGTGTGTGATGTTCTGTGATGTGTGTGTGATGTGTGTGTGATGTTCTGTGATGTGTGTGTGTTGTGTGTGTGATGTTCTGTGATGTGTGTGTGATGTTCTGTGTGATGTGTGTGTGATGTTCTGTGTGATGTGTGTGTGATGTTTTGTGATGTTCTGTGATGTGTGTGTGATGTTCTGTGATGTGTGTGTGATGTGTGTGTGATGTTCTGTGATGTGTGTGTGATGTTCTGTGATGTGTGTGTGATGTGTGTGTGATGTGTGTGATGTTCTGTGATGTGTGTGTGATGTGTGTGATGTTCTGTGATGTGTGTGTGATGTTCTGTGATGTGTGTGTGATGTTCTGTGATGTTCTGTGATGTGTGTGTGATGTTCTGTGATGTGTGTGTGATGTGTGTGATGTTCTGTGATGTGTGTGTGATGTTCTGTGATGTGTGTGTGATGTTCTGTGATGTGTGTGTGATGTTCTGTGATGTTCTGTGATGTGTGTGTGATGTTTTGTGATGTTCTGTGATGTGTGTGTGATGTTCTGTGATGTGTGTGTGATGTTCTGTGATGTGTGTGTGATGTTCTGTGATGTGTGTGTGATGTTCTGTGATGTGTGTGTGATGTTCTGTGATGTGTGTGTGATGTTCTGTGATGTGTGTGTGATGTTCTGTGATGTGTGTGTGATGTTCTGTGATGTGTGTGTGATGTGTGTGTGATGTGTGTGATGTTCTGTGATGTGTGTGTGATGTTCTGTGATGTGTGTGTGATGTTCTGTGATGTTCTGTGATGTGTGTGTGATGTTCTGTGATGTGTGTGTGATGTGTGTGATGTTCTGTGATGTGTGTGTGATGTTCTGTGATGTGTGTGTGATGTTCTGTGATGTTCTGTGATGTGTGTGTGATGTTTTGTGATGTTCTGTGATGTGTGTGTGATGTTCTGTGATGTGTGTGTGATGTTCTGTGATGTGTGTGTGATGTTCTGTGATGTGTGTGTGATGTTCTGTGATGTGTGTGTGATGTTCTGTGATGTGTGTGTGATGTTCTGTGATGTTCTGTGATGTGTGTGTGATGTTCTGTGATGTGTGTGTGATGTTCTGTGATGTGTGTGTGATGTTCTGTGATGTGTGTGTGATGTTCTGTGATGTGTGTGTGATGTTCTGTGATGTGTGTGTGATGTTCTGTGATGTTCTGTGATGTGTGTGTGATGTTCTGTGATGTGTGTGTGATGTGTGTGTGATGTTCTGTGATGTGTGTGTGATGTGTGTGTGATGTGTGTGTGATGTTCTGTGATGTGTGTGTGATGTTCTGTGATGTGTGTGTGATGTTCTGTGATGTGTGTGTGATGTTCTGTGATGTGTGTGTGATGTTCTGTGATGTGTGTGTGATGTTTTGTGATGTGTGTGTGATGTTTTGTGATGTTCTGTGATGTGTGTGTGATGTTCTGTGATGTGTGTGTGATGTTCTGTGATGTGTGTGTGATGTTTTGTGATGTGTGTGTGATGTTCTGTGATGTGTGTGTGATGTTCTGTGATGTGTGTGATGTGTGTGTGATGTGTGTGTGATGTGTGTGTGATGTTCTGTGATGTGTGTGATGTGTGTGTGATGTGTGTGTGATATGTGTGTGATGTTCTGTGATGTTCTGTGATGTGTGTGTGATGTTCTGTGATGTGTGTGTGATGTTCTGTGATGTGTGTGTGATGTGTGTGTGATGTTCTGTGATGTGTGTGTGTTGTGTGTGTGATGTTCTGTGATGTGTGTGTGATGTTCTGTGATGTGTGTGTTGTTCTGTGATGTTCTGTGTGATGTGTGTGTGATGTTCTGTGTGATGTGTGTGTGATGTTTTGTGATGTTCTGTGATGTTTTGTGATGTGTGTGATGTTCTGTGATGTGTGTGTGATGTTCTGTGATGTGTGTGTGATGTTCTGTGATGTGTGTGTGATGTTCTGTGATGTGTGTGTGATGTTTTGTGATGTGTGTGTGATGTTTTGTGATGTGTGTGTGATGTTTTGTGATGTGTGTGTGATGTTCTGTGATGTGTGTGTGATGTTCTGTGATGTGTGTGTGATGTTCTGTGATGTGTGTGTGATGTTCTGTGATGTGTGTGTGATGTTCTGTGATGTGTGTGTGATGTTCTGTGATGTGTGTGTGATGTTCTGTGATGTGTGTGTGATGTTCTGTGATGTGTGTGTGATGTTCTGTGATGTGTGTGTGATGTTCTGTGATGTGTGTGTGATGTTCTGTGATGTTCTGTGATGTGTGTGTGATGTTCTGTGATGTGTGTGTGATGTTCTGTGATGTGTGTGTGATGTGTGTGTGATGTTCTGTGATGTGTGTGTGATGTGTGTGTGATGGTGTGTGATGTGTGTGTGATGTTCTGTGATGTGTGTGTGATGTTCTGTGATGTGTGTGTGATGTTCTGTGATGTGTGTGTGATGTTCTGTGATGTGTGTGTGATGTTTTGTGATGTGTGTGTGATGTTTTGTGATGTTCTGTGATGTGTGTGTGATGTTCTGTGATGTGTGTGTGATGTTCTGTGATGTGTGTGTGATGTTCTGTGATGTGTGTGTGATGTTTTGTGATGTGTGTGTGATGTTCTGTGATGTGTGTGTGATGTTCTGTGATGTGTGTGATGTTTTGTGATGTGTGTGTGATGTTCTGTGATGTGTGTGTGATGTTCTGTGATGTGTGTGTGATGTTCTGTGATGTGTGTGTGATGTTCTGTGATGTGTGTGTGATGTTCTGTGATGTGTGTGTGATGTTTTGTGATGTGTGTGTGATGTTCTGTGATGTGTGTGTGATGTTCTGTGATGTGTGTGATGTTCTGTGATGTGTGTGATGTTTTGTGATGTGTGTGTGATGTTCTGTGATGTGTGTGTGATGTTCTGTGATGTGTGTGTGATGTTCTGTGATGTGTGTGTGATGTTCTGTGATGTGTGTGATGTTCTGTGATGTGTGTGTGATGTTCTGTGATGTGTGTGTGATGTTCTGTGATGTGTGTGTGATGTTTTGTGATGTTCTGTGATGTGTGTGTGATGGAGACATTTTGTAGATGCCTCCACACCTCTGTACTGAGTGTTTTTACACTCTGGGGGTAAACATGCATCACTTTGTGTTACTTCAGAAGCACTTCCTGCACAGCTGCACTTTCAATCCTGAACTTCCTGAAACTATAATCTGTATTCTGGAACCTATTTATAACCTGTGGCTCAAAAGCAAGCAACAGAACTGTGGAGCGTGGAAACATTCAGCACTTGGCAAATTATTCTTTATATTTAATTTATTCATACAGTGCTGAAGCGCTCGCTCATCTTTCTCAGGCCTGAGGTATAAAGATATAAACAAGCTGAAGCTGCACTACTGTGAGGAGGAACCTCTTGCACGGTGTATTTGACTCTAGCTGTTTAGGGTTTCTGGCTTTTTCTTACTGACTTATGTTTTGAGGTTAAATCATGTGTGATAGTTGTTGCTGTAATGTAGGTGACACGTGCCTGCCCCATGACGTTAGAGTCACAGCTTCCATTAAAACTTGCTGTAGTTTTTGCTGATCTGGTGAAAGGACTCGATGATTCCAGTAGAAAATTCTCAATTCCTTCCTTTTTTTGTGCACAAACTTATCCAAGTTTCCAATCAACAGGATTTTTTCCCCCACAGTTCGAGAGCTTTTCACATACTCAGACAGACAGACAGAAAGAAAAACAGACCAACAGACAGACAGACAAACAGACAGAAAGAAAAACAGACCAACAGACAGACAGACAAACAGACAGAAAGAAAAACAGACAGACAGACAGACAGACCAACAGACAGACAAAGAAAGACAGACAGAAAGGCAGACGGAAAGAAAGACAGACAGAAAGGCAGACGGAAAGAAAGACAGACAGAAAGACAGACCAACAGAAAGAAAGACAGACCAACAGATGGAAAGACAGACAAAATGACAGACAGAAAGGCAGACAGAAAGGCAGACGGAAAGACAGACCAACAGACAGAAAGAAAAACAGACCAACAGACAGACAGACAGAAAAACAGACAGAAAGAAAGACAAACAGACAGAAAGAAAAACAGACAGACAGAAAAACAGACCAACAGACAGAAAGAAAGACAAACAGACAGAAAAACAGACCAACAGACAGAAAGACAGACAGAAAGAAAGACAGACAGAAAGGCAGACAGAAAGACAGACCAACAGAAAGAAAGACAGACCAACAGATGGAAAGACAGACAAAATGACAGACAGAAAGGCAGACAGAAAGGCAGACGGAAAGACAGACCAACAGACAGAAAGAAAAACAGACCAACAGACAGACAGACAGAAAAACAGACAAACAGACAGACAGAAAGAAAAACAGACAGAAAGAAAAACAGACAGACAGAAAAACAGACCAACAGACAGAAAGAAAGACAAACAGACAGAAAAACAGACCAACAGACAGAAAGACAGACAGAAAGAAAGACAGACAGAAAGGCAGACGGAAAGACAGACCGACAGAAAGAAAGACAGACCAACAGATGGAAAGACAGACAAAAAGACAGACAAAAAGACAGACAGACGGAAAGACAGACGGAAAGACAGACGGAAAGACAGACGGAAAGAAAGAAAGACAGACCAACAGATGGAAAGACAGACAAAAAGACACACAGAAAGGAAGACAGAAAGACAGACAGACGGAAAGACAGACGGAAAGACAGACCAACAGATGGAAAGACAGACAAAATGACAGACAGAAAGGAAGACGGAAAGACAGACGGAAAGACAGTCCAACAGACAGACAGACAAACAGACAGAAAGAAAAACAGACAGACAGACAGAAACAGACCAACAGACAGAAAGAAAGACAAACAGACAGAAAAACAGACCAACAGACAGAAAGAAAGACAAACAGACAGAAAAACAGACCAACAGACAGAAAGAAAGGCAAACAGACAGAAAAACAGACCAACAGACAGAAAGAAAGACAAACAGACAGAAAAACAGACCAACAGACAGAAAGAAAGACAAACAGACAGAAAAACAGACCAACAGACAGACAGACAGACAGACAGACGGAAAGACAGACGGAAAGAAAGACAGACAGACGGACGGACAGAAAGAAAGACAGACCAACAGATGGAAAGACAGACAAAAAGACAGACAAAAAGACAGACAAAAAGACAGACAGACAGAGAAAGGCAGACGGAAAGACAGACCGACAGAAAGAAAGACAGACCAACAGATGGAAAGACAGACAAAATGACAGACAGAAAGGCAGACGGAAAGACAGACAGACAGAAAGAAAGACAGAGCAACAGACAGAAAGACAGACAGACAAAAAAACCTCTCCTTATCTAACAGGATTATTTGTTTCACGGTTCGAGAGCTATTCTCAATGCTCAGATGATAAGAATGCAGGCGTTCCCTCACCATGATGTCTTCCAGCTTCATGTCCAGCAGATCAGCGCCTTGCACGTACTCCTTCCAGCTCTCGGGATCTTCTCCATCGTCCATGTTGTCCAGAATGAGCTCGAAGAAGATGATCTTCTCAGACACCGCGCTGAAGGTGTTGTCGAAGCAGAACATGTAGTCTCCTTCCTCTGTCTCCACTCTGAGAAAGAACATCACAAGGATATCTAACGTAAATAATAATAATAATAATAATAATAATAATAATAATAATAATAATACTACATGTGGACATGAAGGAGGAGTAAAAAACCTACGTATGAACTCCGTCAGACTTCCTGAAGTCTGAGGCCAGAATGTGACCCGAGGGAGAGGACAGGTAGAAATCCACGTCCAGTCCTGCTCCGTCCAGGACCTGCAGATTCAACACAGAGTCAGGTGTAGTGGAAATTCACATCATTCATCAAAGCATCTATCTATCTATAAAGGAAAGGGGTGGGGCTACCAGGACTTTTCCTGGACGTTTCACCATGGGTCACAACTTATGGAAACAGGTTTATTCATCACAGTCTTCCTTCTACATCCCATAATAGTTACTTTCTTCTCATACTTGTCCACATAAAGGGAATTTGAACCTCTCTTGCCTGACTAACACACACACACACACACACACACACACACACACACTGACGTTGGTGCTTCTTCTCACGTGATCGTAAACATTTGTACAGATCCAGTTCACATCGTTTATAAAAATCACCACACAGGAACTTGACCATAATGTCCCTTTAAACCAGACACAAATCCCAGGAGACCCCGAGACAACAATGACCCTTTGCCTGTAACTCTGTTTCATAATACTGTTGGGATCGTGCCACAGGTTTAATGATGTGGAAACTGCTCTTGCACGCTCACTCAAAATGGGCACTTTATTAGGAACATTCCTGAAATGATCCGGGGAGATTAGGTGAAGACTGGAATGATTACAGGATCATGTCTCAGATTTGTGACAGGAACCGGAACCAAGTGTGTGTTTTTTTTCTGCATAAAGACACGATTAGACGGAATTATAATCATCTCAGCAGGGGTTTTTTCTGCTGAGACTGGTCACTACAGCTGTGAGGTGAAGCAGATATGCAAATGGCTTGGAGAAGGAGAAATCATAGTCAGGGTGTAGTGTCTCAAGATCTGCACTGCAGTCAAATCAAGAAAGAAAGAAGGAAAGACAGACAGGATAAACGACAGAAAGACAGACAGAAACACAAATAGACAAAAAGAAAGAAAGACCCACCAAAAGAAAGAAAGACAGACAGAGAGAGACAGGAAGAAAGACAAACAGACAGAAAGACAGACAGACCAACAGAACAATTGCCCGAAAGAAACCAAATGCCCGAAAGACTGTCAGAAAGAAAGACAGTCCTGACAGACAGACAGACGGAAAGAAAGACAGACAGAAAGACAGACAAACCAACAGAAAAATTGCCCGACATAAAGACATATCAACAGACAGAGAAACAGACCAACAGACAGACAGAAAGAAAGAAAGACAGAAAAATGGCCTGACATAGAGACAGACAGACAGAAAGAACGACAGACAGACAGAAGGACAGGCAGAAAAACAGACTGACAGACAGATATACTACATAAATGACTTCCTGATTCTCCAAGAAGTTTCAGGTCCATGTCCGATTCACTCCTAATTATGATAATCGGCCAATCAGAAGCTTGTAGAAATCACTAGCTCCATTTCTAAAGTTTTCCAGAAACCTAGAGAGAGAGTCTGTCAACATTAAACCCCCTGGAATTCTGATAGAGTGAAAAAAAAAAAGCTGAATGAAATCTCTCTCAATCTGGTTTTTCAAAGAAAATTAGCCAGAAGAAAAACAGATTAAATATCTGTAGCCCGGGTGCATGTAAACTTCACACTGTAAAGCAGATAGCATTATATACATATATACAGTATTGTTATAATGTTCTTCGGGGACCCTGGCCACCCCGAGGCCACCCCATGTCTGAAAACCTGGACACGCCCCCCTTTTTGTCTGTAATTTTTTTTATTACCCAAACTGCTGACAGAATATAATGACTCCTGAACCTACAGATTACACTGCACGACCCCCCCCCCCACCCCCAAAATACCCCTAAAAGCATGCACTAGACTCAATAGAACAGAAAGAAATGAGAAGTGTATTGACCTGATACTCAATCTCCAGAGAGGCATCTTTCTTCATAGTCTGGTAGAAACACTCCTTGTGTCCAGGAGGCAGGGTAAAGGTGAAGTCGCTGTCCAGAGACTGGGTGAAAGCGCCGGCGACTTCTGTCCACTCCGACACACACAGCCATAACCACACTCCCACAAAACTCAACCGCATAATGACGACAACAACGACAACAACAACAACAACGACAACGACAACAACAACAACAACAAGCAGAGTGTGTGTGAGAACTCGAACAATAACGCGCAAAAGCTTCAACTCAACTTTCCTGGGAAACTTCGCGGTGTGTGTGTGTGTGTGTGTGTGTGGACCAACTACTTCAGGACCCCGCCGCCCTAACAAGAGATCTAACAGACCATCCAGCTACTAATTTATTTATTTATTTACTTTCTTGCAAATGAATCGAACATAATATCTAAGGAAATATTTTTATCTCTAACTTAAATAGTACGGAAAAAAATAAGTTTTTCAGACAGGCGAATATCACAGACACCCTTAAGACGTTGCTTGATGGGACATTGAGTTCATGGGACACTCGAGCGCTCTTTTGTGTAGAAAAAGAAAAGACTGTCTGTCCCTTAAAGTGGTCATTTTATACTGATTAGGTATAGTCCATGTAGATCGTTTAGGTCAAGAGTTAAAATTATTTACATTATTAAAGACAAGATCCTCGAATCTGATTGGTCTGAAGGTGTGCATCGTAGTTCCGGATGTGACGTAAGCGATAGGTTTGTATGAATGTGTTCGTTCTTCTAGGTTATTGAGTTTATAGTAACAGTCCATTCACTAGGGGTCTCCATGGGGGGGGGGTACCTATAATATAAGACTAATAATAAACGGATTTTAAAAAATGTACTGTATAATAATAATAATAAAAAGAAGAAGAAGAAGTTTTCAGAGCAGATTACATTTTGTGTTAAAAAGCTGAGAGGCAGAGAGAGAGAGAGAGAGAGAGAGAGAGAGAGAGAGACCTGGTCATGGTCCTGTCACGTCAACACCCTGGTGAAGAAGGCCCGGCATCTTAGACACCTAAAGGAATTTAAACTGCCCTCAGAGGTGCTAAAGACATTCTAGACCTGCACCATTGAGAGCATCCTGACGGGAAGTATCACTGCCTGGTTTGGAAACAGCACCAAGCAGGACAGGCAAGCTCTCCAGAGGGTGGTGCGATCAGCCGAGCGTACCATCCGCACCGAGCTTCCTGACCTGGACACTATATACAGCAAGTGGTGCTGGACCAAGGCCAGGAAGACAATGAAGGACCTCAGCCATCCCAACAATGGACTCTTCTCTCTGTTGCGGTCAGGGAAACATTTCCGTTCCTTGAAGGCAAACACAGAGAGAATGAGGAGGAGCTTCTTCCCACAGGCCATTCGGGCCCTTAACCAGAACACTTAGAACCTGGACATTCTAGACTTACCCCACACATGAACATTACATTCTACCTCAGCTGATTGTTGCACGCACAATAATTGTACTACTTGCATACTCTGCACTACTCTGCACACACAATAACCACACTCACAGAGAGAGAGATAGGGAGAGAGGCAGAGACAGCGAGATAGATAGAGAGGCAGAGAGACAGACAGAGAGATAGACAGATAGAGAAACAGAGAGATAGATGGTGATATAATGAACATGATAACAGGAAGTAACTTGTATCTTGAATGTTCCACAACATTAAATCCTTTATTTTAATTAGTTTAATGTGTTATTCAGCTATAAATAAAACATAGTCTTTGCCAAACTGCTGTTGTATAAGCAGAATAAAACACCCCAGACCGTACTGTTACACAAATATAATACACTTTAGGGGTGGGATGCAATGCTTTATGACCAGGATAGATGCAGAAACTATTACTACACAACAACAAATACTGTACTATAAAAACAAACACATATTAAATCGGGTTACTATTTTATAATGATCCCCAAACCCTGCACTGGATTAGGAACACACATCAGGAAGAGGCAGTTAATCATTTGGATGGATTTCTCAGGCACAAGATGAGAAATAAGGCTAGAGCAGCCTTAAAACAGCATAGAGCTACACAAAACATACAGCTGAGTCACTGGCCGTCTTCACACGACGGTTGAAGACCAACCTCTTCCTGAATCACTTAAACTAGCTCTTATTTATCCTGTATTGTTGTATGTTGTTAAAAAAACTCCCAACATGGCTGATGGTATCCTAAGTCTGTGACAGTGAGAGGTGAAGTGAATAAGACTGATGATCTCCTCATCATGGCACCTGTTAGTGGGTGGGATATATTAGGCAGCAAGTGAACATTTTCTCCTCAAAGTTGATGTGTTAGAAGCAGGGAAAATGGACAAGCGTAAGGATTTGAGTGAGTTTGACCAAGGGCCAAAGTGTGATGACTAGACCACTGGATCAGAGCGTCTCCAAAACTGCAGCTCTTGTGGGGTGTTCCCGGTCTGCAGTGGTCAGTATCTATCAAAAGTGGTCCAAGGAAGGAACAGTAGAGAACTAGAGACAGGGTCATGGGAGGCGCACCAGTGCCCAATGCAATGTCCATAAAGACATGGATGGGCGAGTTTGGTGTGGAGACACTTCCCAGAGTCCTCAACCCGACAGAACACCTTTGGGATGAATTAGAGCGGAGACTGTGAGCCAGACCTTCTTGTCCACAACGTCAGTGTCCGACCTCACAAAATTTCCCATAAACCTTGTGGAAAGCCTTCCCAGATGAGTTCAAGCTGCAAAGGTTGGACCAACTCCATATCACATTCATGTGAAGGGAGACATCCCAAAACATCATTATCATTATCAAATGGACCACATTTGAAGTTTTAAGACCTGCTCGCACGCCTGAATACAGACTGCTCTGATTCTCACGCTGTTACATCATCCAGTGTCCCTAAGTCCCCATGTCCACCTGTGTCTACACGTTTCAATATTGCTCATAAATCCCACTCATGTGTCCGGAAAGGTGCTTATCGACATGGTGACGCGGCCGCTGATACAGCTTCCAACTCATCTTGAATTCTTGCCACGTGGGCGGAGCCAACCCGTGTCCGCCATTCCTATTGGTGGAGATGTCTCGCCGCTATTGAAAGATGAGGAGGAGTTAAAGAGGCCTAGCGACGGCGAGAGGACCAGAAGCAGCCGAGCAACAGCGAGAGAAGGTCGGCTGTAATAGAGGGGGGGGATAGGCGCTACAATACACACACACAGAGTATTTATAGTTATACTTTATTTAAATATATATATTTATATATATATATTTAGCTTGGGGTTGAGTGTTAAACGAAGAGGACAGTGCGTAATAAAGAAGCGAGGATGTTGGTCCCCGCGGGAAGATAATGAAGAGGCTGTGTGTGTTGTTGCTGTGCCTCACTGTAGCTCTCCTGTGCTGGTGAGTTCACTTAACTAACTATTTTATCTTTTTAATTACTATTAAAAAATTATTCATATTAACCTCGCTTTAATAGCAGGGATTCTTATCGCTAACCTCTCTGTGTGTAAGGTCTGTTTTATCAGCCTTGTTGGTTGGCCTGTAAAGCTTCATGCGTAGCTAGCAGACTGTTCAGAGATATATTGGGGAGGAAAATATATATATGTTTCATTGATATGTATTAATGCATTGGTATATTTATATATGTATATGAAATGTTGTCCGTCTGAAAAGAAAATAAATAAAGAAATGAAAAAGCCCCAGTCTAGTCCAGCTTGGCTAATGTAAAGCTAGCTATAGGGTAGAGCAGGTATAGGTATAGAGTGAGGGGTTTAGTACTCCATGTACAGAAACAATGTCCAGCCCTTTTCTCTGTCAAGCTGGACAAACAAAAAACAACAATGCTGTTTTCACTCACCGGACGCTAGTTTGGTCAGTTAGTTGCTTAACATTTTAAAGTAAACTTGTTTTATGAGCAAATTTGTCTGAAAGATGAGTGAATTGAGAATGATCATTTTAACCTGGACCTAGTCTTTGGCATTTTTTTTTTTCCTTTACACAAACATCACTATTATCCTTATATATCTGAGAAAAGTGAAAGGTTTCCTAAGCTTTCAGTTTGCAATTCATTCAGTAATCACACACACCCCCCCCTTTAAACAGGCACGTGTATATTTTATATTTATATGTTAATGTTTCCTTCTCAGGGTGTTTATTATAAACACATTTCGATAAATATGGACCCTCAGATTCATCGACTCCTCGTGCTTCTGCATTAAATCGTATCTGTTATTATTTAATAGAATGCTATTTTTTTTTTATTATTATTATTAATTTTTTATGCTACGTGTTTTAGTAAAAGTGCAGCTCTGTGAAATACACATCATTGTGTCCATTTAATTGCAAATAATATATACACAGATAAACTGCAAGTATTAAATGGGAAGATCTCACACACACATATGAAACCACAGCCCCCTGTGAACCAGCGCAGACGTATTTCTTTCCAGAGACAATTCCAACTATTTAAATATTAACCACATTATGTAAACGTGTGCCATCAGATTTGCGTGTTGCATCTATTTCTTTACAACATCTTTTTACTGCATTTCTATTCAAACCTTTAAGATATTTGCATTGGAGACGGAGCGAAGCCGCTGTTATTCATTTATTTATTTATTTTTTTACTTCTTTTCTGAGACCCGGCAACAAATCTGATAACGAGTTCCATCCACTATAGGTTTATTTAAGCGTTTTGAAATGCTGAGACGTGAAATTATTTTAATTCTAATAATTATTATTATTATTGCTATTAGTATTGGTCTTAACTGAAGCATGTCGCAGTGAAACAAAAATTTACTACATTGTGAATAAAATAAATATATAAAAGGATTTTTTAATATAATAAAATTAACTCGAACTAGAAGAAAAAATAGTTCAAATTCTTTTTTAAATCCGTTTCCGATATATTATCTCTATTATTGGAATTACTATACTGGGTTTCGGATAAAAATCATCTCTAACTCACATAAAAATAATTTCTGCTTTTTTTGGCACTTAAAGTTGGACTTAAAGAGTCTAATAATATTTATTTATTCATTTTTGTTTGTATGTTTTTGTCTATATGTACATCTTTTATTATTATTATTTTTATTTTTATTATTTTTTTTTTTTAGCTTTAGTATCCTATTAAATACTAACACTTAACTACCCTAGTCTAGCATAATTGAAATCTTTTAAGTTATCTTGGCCAAAAATTGTAATAATATTGATTTGTCATTGATCTTGAATGCTGTCGTCATAATTCCCTCATTCATAATCAATTCTCTGACCCTTACGCTGTAAATGCAGCTCCCTCCCTCAGTTTAAACCCAGCTCAGTATTTCATACATCAAACTACACCGAACAGAAATTTGCTTGGGGATTTGACTTCGGCCTAAAATAAACTGAATCTTTCAGGTACTGAAACACTGCACTGTTTCTCACCGCTCAATTTCAGGAGCTGTGAGTCTTTCTCTGTTCTTAACCCTTGGTATCATTTGGTGACTAAAAGAGAGAAATATTCAGGATAGAAGACTGAGCTGCATGTTATTTTAAGGTCTCTCTTACATCTGTGTTAAGGAACGGCAACGTTGAGCGCTTGGTTAGGGAAGATGCTTCACGAAAGAGAAAGATGGAAAACGGGACGCCTAAAATACTCGAGCACTATCATGCCGGAAAAGTCTTAGAGGAAGTAGAAGTGCACGATTACTTATTTTCAGCGTAGTTGTGTCTCATTTTAAAACAAGGGTTGATTCAGAGGCGTTTGCACTCGGGCATCGTTCTGTAAAAACGAGTCCCAGCCTAATTCCATACTCGAACCTTGGCAGCTCAGACAGCTACTAGGTCCCAAGTTGTCAATTTCCAATTGTTAATCTAACAGCGACTGAAGTGAATAGATGAGTCAGATCTGAGTCGATGCGTTGTCTGTCGCAAAACTCGCTGTGACGCGTTACACATGCTAAGAACAGACGCACCGTTAATGTCACTGGTTTCTTTGTAACTAGAGGATTCTCTGTGCCCTTGACACTTAAACATGTTCACAGTTTGCTACTAAACAGCAGTTATTTCTGCCCAGGATGTAGTGTGGGGCAGTGCAGATGTTCAGGCATGTAAGGAGATCACGCTGCAGATGAGCTGTCAGAATCGAACAAACCTACATTGTATTAAAATTTGGAGAGATAGTCTCAAGGAATTGTGAGTGACCTGGGTCGAATCCTTGAGGATACCTCTCTCCCGTGTTAATCTCAGCTACACTAGCCAATCACAGCCGTCTGTGAACTCATGTACGTGTAAGGATGCTGATAGAGCGTTCCTCTCATTGTGTTACTCCACATCTGTTCAAACAGATGCAGCTGGCTGACTTCAGTTTAATTCTATTTCAGTTTAGTTTTATTAAATATAGGACTTTTAACATTGGATATGGTCACAAAGCAGTTTTAAAGAAACTATTAGTTTAAAATGTATCTCTAAAGAGCAAGTCAGAGGTGACGGCAGTGAGGAAGAAACCTTGAGAGGAACTAGACTCAAAACCCACCCTCATGTACGTGAGACAGATTTGAGTGATTATAAACCATTTCCCTCTGTAACTGTGTACTATATGCTTAGAAAGTGCTACCTAGGTGGTTCAATCTAGTTACAGCTTGAAGTCATCAGATGTTCACTGAGTGCAAAACTGTTCATATATCAGTTGCAGTCCAGATCCATCTCCATGGACTCTTCACGCTGTACTTGTGGATCCATCCCCAGCAGCAGCGAGCGTCCTCCTGACCTCACATGTATCGGAGGAAGTCTTCCCTCTCCTCGGTTATTAGTTCTCGGTTATTATCATGTGGAGAACCACCTGGTTGGTGGGAAGGACCTGGCTAAGACTATATTTAAACATGGGTGGGTAAACCTGACATGGCACAGGTACACATTACCCAGGACAAATCATTAGATATTAATTAATTATAGATATAACCAGCTGTAACCCATAATCAAACTCCATCTAATTTGGTATGCAGTACTGATTACCAAAAAGGTCTGACATCTTAACAAACTTACAGAAGCCAGAAACCCTCTACATATCAGAAGATGTCTGTAATTAGCTCTGAAACCTTAAGTGCAGGTTAGTGTGAAAACTCTGTCCGAAACCAAGAGAAACATGAACTCGTCTGATAAATTGTAAATGATGCATTGGCCTAGAGCGCTGTAGATTTATCAGACCCGGATGTATTCTGCATGAGGACGCACCACTGAACCCTCCTGTGCCCCTCATCTGGTTTGTGACCCAGCAGCTGCACAGGAGTATAACAGTGTGGCATAAACACTCGCAGCATGTTTATCTGAGAGTGTCTGAAGAATCACATACTGCTCTTAATTCTGCTGGAAATTAGTCACAAGAACAACTGAGGAAAGGTGGAGACTCTGTAATTGTCACTTATTAGTAGTTGGATTACGGTGGATTGTGTTGCTGCGTTTATCCAGTGAAGTCCACTAGTTTATCAAGTATTCATCTCTGAATTGAATTCAAACCTCACATGATCTTTATTTATGGAGTGATGAGAAGATGGATAGTTTAAATGTTATAAATCACACACTCTTCTCGTCTGCTCAAAGGTACACTTTGTTTTGCTGGTGTGGCCTCACTGCCCAACCTCCCACCTCTCCAACATGAGCAGACATTCCAGGAGCTCCATACAGCTTGCACTTCTCTCCCTGTCGTATCTGTAAGAGTTAATTGTTCCCTGATCCTCCGTTCGGTCCTAATACGGACGCGAGAAAGAAAAGCCGATTCAGGCAGAATCGCAAAGCCTGCAGTTATGGCATTGTGCTGCTCTGGCACAAATCTCTGCTGGCTCTGACTGAAGGCCTCCACTTTCTGTCTGCGAGCACACGTTTCTTACTATCACTGTGCCTGTTTACTTCAGACCTTCATTATATCACATGGGTCATGTGTGAAGCATGTGGTTATCTGCTCTGTCCTTCATTCAGCCCTCTCACCCGTGGTGGCCTTGTAAAATCAGACTGCATGTACAAATTCTCAGGAACAAACCTGACTAGAGCTTAACAAATAAGTTTGACTTTTCTCAGAAGTTGGAACTCGGAAAGACGTCATTTTCAGCCTCCGTGCATTCCTGCTACATAACAATGGACGCCTCTATGTTTGCTTTTTTTTAGCAAGAAGCTAGCTTTCTTTGATGACTCATGTATATTCTCCTTCTCAAAACAGAGAACGGTGTAGTCAGTGTTGCTTTTAGGAATATGTCAGAATATTGATTCGGTCATTCAATATACGATGTCAATTTCTCGCCTACCCTGCCAGAAGGCCCGGATTCGGGTCCCAGCCAGTGCCCAAACCCCGGTCCCAAGCCCGGATAAAAATGGGAGGGTTGCGTCAGGAAGGGCATCCGGCGTAAAACCTGTGCCAAGTTGTTATGCGGACCGGTTGGTCCACCGTGGCGACCCCTCACACAAGTAGGGAGCAGCCGAAAGATCAACAACAACATTGATTCTGTCACTCATGGTAAGAAGGTGCGAACGTGTTTACTGCTGATTCCGTGAGCACCCGTGTTAATTAGACGTCACTTGCTGAACTCGGGGGGGGGGGGGATTCTGAGATTCTGATTCTGATCTCCTTCTCTTTCCTAGTTATGGAGATATGTTTTCACTCACCTGATATTTCTCACCTCTTTGCCAGGATTTCTTCAACTAACTTGTATATAACATGGCTGTTTTTTTTTTGCCTGTAAGCGAAAAGAAAGTGGCGCTAACGCTAGTCTTTACAGCTACGTTACATTTACGTTACAGCTGGAACACTATCAGAACAATCAGATTCAAGAATGCAGCCTAGAAAGACCAAAACTCGGCAACTGCTCAGAGAAAAAATTAAAGGCAAACATCGAAGGCTTTCAGTAGATGGGACCACAGTTTACTTTTAATTTCCGAGGCTGATAAAAATTATCTGAAGGAAATGCAGTGTCACTTTGGGTGAAAACATGGAAAATAAAGGTTCAACAATGGTTCACGAGGCAGTTTGCAGAAATGTCGCATGCTTTCTATTTTATAAATGAACAGCTAGTGAGGGATATGATTTGTGACTATTAAGTGACGAGGCTCTGCAAGTTTGCACTGAAAGGCTTTTTATTTTCATGTTGGCAGAAGTACTCATGGATTCTTATGGATTATTATTCTTATGGTTATGGATTCTTGAGGGTTACTCTCTCAGCTCTGTGGGGTTGTCCAGAGGTTTGTTAAAAAGCCTGTATTTCCTGCTGCATTACATAACTTTTCAAGGGCTGGCTCAGTTCGTTGGCATATAGGCAGGGTTCGGTTGTGACAGTATACAAGCAACTGCATTGCATACTCGCATTCAGCCATTGTAATGGGTTTGAAGAATTTGCATATAATCTATATTATATATTTATTGTTTAGAGCCTGTGCCAATCTCGGGCATCAAGGCAGGATACACCTTGGATGGAGTGCCAACCCATCGCACACACACACACTCACTCATTCAATCGCACACTACGGGCAATTTAGAGACTCCAATCAGCCTAGAAGCATGTCTTTGGACTGTGGGAGGAAACCGGAGGAAACCCACCAAGCACGGGGAGAACATGCAAACTCCACACACACACACAGTGAGCGGGAGCGAACTCGAACCCAGGACGCTGGAGGTGTGAGGCAAACGTGCTAACCATTAAGCCACCTCAGATTATAGTTACTTGATAACATTTTTTTGGAATGTTATTATTAGTTTTTAAAAAACTCACAAAAAGGTAGAAATGAAAGGGTGTGTGTTGCCTACTATGTGAACCAGTGCAGAAGGGGTTAACCTGTGCATGCTGCTTTGCTTTGAACCATTCACTAACAGAGAGATCTGTCACTTGTTTACTCGAAACTTCGACGCCAGCTGAACTTGACACACACACTGATGGGACTTTTTAACATGGACACGCAATAAGGCGAAGATTATCTAACACACACACAACTTCTAACTGTGCGGTTAAACCGCATACTCTTTGTAAGTCGTGGATCTGCACACATTATTATATTATGATTCTGTTTAAGAGAGTGTAGCTGAGTATTCAGCCATGGATACGTGATTTCCGTGTTCGGCCCACCCCTGCGTATCGAGTGAATATCAAATAGTGGTCAGTGGTGTGTGTGTGTGTGTGGTTAGTTATGCTGATTTTATTTATTTGTGTGTGAATTCATAACTGGACTTTCATTCTGAGCTTCACATTCACTGTGTCTTCTTACTTGCTTATAGATGCGATTTATTTGATAGAAACGTGTTTATGAACAATTTTCTATAGCTCTTGCATCTCCATGCTCAGCCCTTGCACACACTTCACACACACTTCAGTTTCTCTTCACACTCATGGATGTGTCAGTTTTGACACACAGGACTTGAGTTTTTACTGCCACCAGGTTCAGCTCCTTCTCTACTTCTCTTTTTCTTTCTCTCTCTCTCTCTCTCTCTCGTTCATCTTTACTTTTCGCTCGTGTCTAAAAGTATTCCACTGGCGCACATAGAGACCGGCGGGCCAAGGCTGGTGTGATTGATTTAGAGAAAACGGAAAGCAGAAACTTGTGTTTTCCATCTGCTGTGTCTGCCTGTGGTACGTTACAGTAGAAAGAAGAGGTCAAGAGTAATAATAAGTGTACACAAAGACACTGATGGTTTAATTTCAGTTTCACATTTTGCCAAACATGATGTTATTGTAGAAAATGATGTCACAGTACCCTTATCTGTGAATATCCTTATGGGAACATCTGTACATTTGTGCCGTTATCTAATCAGCCAATCATGTGGCAGCACTGCAATGCAGATCCAGGTCAAGAGCTTCAGTTAATGTTCATATCAAACATTGGAACGAAATTGATTAACAAGTAATGCAACCATGCCACAGTTACATACACATACCAGGCATAACATTATGACCACCTGCCTAATATTGTGTTGGTCCCCTTTTCCTGCCAGAACAGCTCTGACCCATCATGCACTGTGTATTCTGACACCTTTCTATCAGAACCAGCATTAACTTCTTGAGCGATTTGAGCAACAGTAGCTCGTCTGTTGGATCGGATCACACGGGCCAGCCTTCTCTCCTCACGTGCATCAATGAGCCTTGGCCGCCCATGACCCTGTCACAGTTTCACCACTGTTCCTTCCTTGGACCACTTTTAATAGACCACTGCAGACCGGGAACACCCCACAAGAGCTGCAGTTTTGGAGATCCAGTGGTCTAGCCACCACAATTTGGCCCTTGTCAAACTCACTCAAATCCTTATGCTTGCCCATTTTTCCTGCTTCTAACACATCAACTTTGAGGAGAAAATGTTCACTTGCTGCCTAATATATCCCACCCAGTAACAGGTACCATGATGAGGAGATCATCAGTCTTATTCACTTCACCTCTCACTGCTCACGATGTTATGTCTGATCAGTGTATATAGTTAGTGTACAAGTTAGGAGGATGACCTATTGCACATGGTCTTATAAGCCTATTCAAGAATAATAAGGAAGGATTGTGATTGCTTTTTTGGGAAAATAATTGCATGCAATTCTGTACACAACCAAATTTTATCAAAAGGCATCAACTTCTGTACTGGGGTGTGAGAGGCTGGTGCATGGTGATGGAGTGTTCAAAAATCAGACAGACATTAAGAGATAAACTAAAGATGTTGCATGGTAGTAGATGGAAATAAGACAAGTCATTAATTTCTGATGCTTGTACGACACAACACAGCCAAATCAGGACAAATGCAGATGATTGTGTCATTGACTTATCAAATAAAACTCTCAGTAATTTCAGCTCTTTCGCACTCCCACTGGGTTCAGAGCGTTCTTTCATATGATACTAAACACTACAAAAGTCCCCTAACCTTCTAAAGGATGTACCGTTGATGGTGAGCTTGCAGTACGTGTCTTTACCCTGAAATGTCCCATCTGATCAGGCCAGGTAGAGCCGGATATTTTTACCCATCAGTCCTAATCACCAGGTGGCATTTATTTATAATGACATGGCACTGCAGGTTGTTTGCTGATCCTGCTTTCACCTCACTGAGCTGTGAGGCTATAGTTAGTCTTCGTGTAAACATGCTAGGCTGCTGGTTACGCATGCAGAGTGATGAAACCGAGGCCCACGTAGCAGAAGCGCAAAACTGCACGGCTTTGTTATGGACTAGAGTAGGAAGGAGAGGAACGATGCAGGGCGATGGCATTGGATTAGATTTGTACATGCTGCAAGATGAGTTTGTCTCTCTGGAATTTGTGAAGTCCTGTCACTACGTGCTTTAGATGTGGCAGCGATAAGTATGTTTGTTTGTTGTTTTGCTCTTCTGTGTTTTCCTACAGCTCAGTTAGAAGATCAAATTACAGACCAGGTTGTTATTATTAAATTGGCTAATTTAATTATTATCCCAGTCTCTCAGGCATTCTAACCAGTTCATCACACTATCAAATGGTTCTGACACGCATGAAGCCAGCCTGCTGTATCTCTTCCATCTATCTTCTATCCTCTTCCACATACACCAGTTCACAGATGCCTGTGATTGGCTCGTTTAACTGTTATTGACAGGACCGAGAGCGCCATCCTTCCCACCCAGAGAGCATGGCAGATTTTCCGTCGTCTGGTTTTGCACTCGTGATCTAAAGAAGGACCGAGCGACAGCTTTTCTGTTGAGGCACTCCGTCTGAATGACTAGTAGAAATAACCCCAGGTTATAAATAACCCCCATTGTCCCTTTTGTAGAGAGGGCTGCTTCTGTATCCAATAGCAACAGCTGAAATCCTGTCCTGCATTCTCGTAGCACTTCAGAATAGTGGTCGGCATGGAAACCCAAAAGGACCGATGAGTCCGAGGCCGTGTTATTCCTCCATCTTGGTGTAAAGACAGACTTCTTCAGCAGTCCAGTGTGCTGCTTTAAGCATTGCCTGATTAGGAAGTCGGATAAGCATTCAACCTCTGATGGTGTTCGTTGCCAGGTTCCTTGTGCTCTTTGACTCTTTAACTGGCTCATCCCACTGAGATTGGGGTCTGAAGGAGTTTAAAGCATTTCCCCGCACACCTTTGAGCCTTAGAGGTCAGCTCTGTTATAGACCTCAACTTTTTAAAGTCTGTAAAAACCACGTTTTTCTTAAACCGCTTTCACACCCACATTCAGAGTAGTGCTCCAATTATTCCTTCATTCATCTTCAGTAACCTCTTTGTCCTGGTCAGGGTCACAGTGGATCTGGCAACCCTAGGCATAAGACAGGAATACTCCCTGAATGAGCACTGTGCACACACACTCTGACACACTTCTTCACACCTAATGGCAGTTCAGCATAGCCCAAGACACCTAGGAATGTAGGAAGAAACAGAAACGGAAAAACACTGTACCCTAGTTTAGGACTGGCCTGGGGAGTGAGACGACAAAGCAACAGTTAAAGATCGTGAAAGAGCGCTGTCCATAGATGAACTTCTACTCTATGTACTCTGATATTCCTGTGGTTATAACAGCACTGTGGTTTGTTAAATGTGGTGTGTGGTGCTCTTAGTATGACTTGGAAGTCTTATGGAAGCATAACATCGTGCATCATGTACAGTTCTGCTTCATGTACAGCACTATTTTGCTGTTCTTTGCCAGATACTCTTAATTTAATTATTTGTATCAGTACTTCATACTGAAATCCAGTATGATGGACAAAACATGGACAAATACTAGATATTGTGCTGTCCACTCCCTTGTTTTGGTGCCTAAACTATTTATTGTAGTATATTGTGAGATTGCTTACTGTTTAAATGCATTAATATGAAAATTACGACTTAAAATCTCCAGTTCGATGATACTCAAGTGTCATCTATTTAATAGCAGCAGATTTGCACCCGTGAACATCGTGAAAGTTCTATCTGAAATCCTGCCAACACTGTAGTTGTGTATCTGGATGTACTGTGCACCAGAGATGCGAGGGGTTCGGTAGAATGGCCATTCATTTGCTTCGTCACACAGGATTAAGCTTTTTTTTTTTTCTCTCTATCCGCTTGACAGCGTCGGTACGTTTTCATTTTCCTCCAGCTCGAGCTCAGGCCTACTTTCCAACACGAGGTTTGGTTTGTTGCGTCACTCTGCCTGCCTGTTCCTCTGTTTGTCTCCCAGCCACGTGGCTCAGTACACACTCCAGTACAGCTCCCGGTCTCAGTCACACACACTGACAATACAGTGGAGTTAAATCAATAGTCATGTACAGCTGGTATACATATTTAACCAATGTTATTTTATATATAATGCCCACTGGAGCATCTTCCTGTTTTTACTCTTGTGTGGTTATATGAGAGCTCATTTCCTCTCTCTTTTAAAGAGCGTGCTGCTGACAGGAATTCAGTAGAACTTCATCGTGTTTCAAGAATGTGTCTGTGGTAGGATTTTATAATGACCTGCCAACCGAGCAAGTGTGGTGTGCTTTACTCTTCCTTTCTGTTCCCATCCATGACTGACCTACAAGGTGAATAATGATTAAAATATCTCTCTACAGCTCCCAGACCAAATTTAGCAGTATTTTACTTATTCATGCTCGGGCATGTCTTCTACTTATTCATTAGCTTCTGTTGGCATATTCGCTTACTCTTTGTCTCTCAGCAGTAAAGGAGGCTTCTGTGCTATAAATTTCTCTCAGGCCACGTCCACACTTGTTAGTGACATTTCAAAGAGCCGATAATAAGCGGACAGCCGGAAACGCGTATTTAACACCTGCGTCTCTCGTGACTAATCGGATTTCATTTAACTTTTCCGTCGGAAGAAGAGCGTCATCGCGTTTACTACGTCAATCTTCATGCAGAACTTTCCCACGAAACAATTCTAAGTGAAAACAATTTAGGGATGATGAAGAAGCTGATGTGCGCTTGGCAAAAATCTGAGCATCCAGCGCAAGTCCCCCGAACTAGATGCTACAGAGGGTCAGGTGATTTTCATCCAGAACACTTGCAGCCTTTCATTCCACTCTTATGGCTTAATTGAATAATTAACCAGAGGTAGCGAGTTCTGCCACAGGATATGCTGCATCACAAGACCCTGACCACAAGCCTCCTTCCAAATGCCAAACACTAAATTTAGATTATTTCTAAAAAGTGAAACTGGCCTGCAGGCGGGAAGTGTCTTCTCTTAGACTGTAGTTTTTTTGTTTTAGGAAGCAAATACGATTCTAACATGTTGTCATTTCCGTTGTACCAGCTAAAACCGTGTATTTTTATGGTTCCACATTGTCTAATGATGTAGTAATAATAACTAAAGAATCATTTTATACAGTGAAGAGGTTTGGTTAATATTTATGGGCGGAGTCTACTGTGTAAGTTTTCCACCACAAGAAAGTCTTCACTTCTTTATAAAATGTTGTACATTTTTCTAAAGCACCATCACATTCAGGTTTATGTTGCATTCTGTTCATGGATTGCACTCGTCTGTCTGTCTGGGTCGGGTTGTGGGTTTGACACGGCGAACAAAGGAAAAGCTAACAGGAATTATCGGAGGGATTTTGCTGTGTGTGTCCCGGCCTTCCTGAACCCATTCAGACGGACAGAGACGCAGGATAAACCCTGGCGCCAAACACGAGATCTGCCACATCAAATAGAAAACAGGCTAATTGATCTCGATGGTTTATTGTGTATCCCTCCATCATCTATTCTCTGTCCCGCCACCTGTGTTCGGATCTGGACTCCACCCAGTTAACTGGCCTTCAGGGGTTGACCCCTTTTTGAATGATTGATGCCATCAGTAATTAAGAGTTTGGAGCCTTTGTAAAATGTACTGTTTACATAAATAAAGGTGTAAAAGTGTGCGTCAGTTGTTCAATGTTGAATAAGATTGTAACTTTAAACGTCTGCAAATATAGAAGGGTGACGTTGCCACTTAACAATGATGTTTGATTAGATCGTTTTACGTTGGTACAGGAGTTTTATTCAGTCACATCTTGGGGTGGTGGTGATGGGTGCGGGGTGGTCTGTCTGTCTGTCTGTCTATCATTTGTTGAATGTTCTGAGAATCAGATTGAAACGAATCATGAGTCAGATAAAACTGTGAGCAGAGTGTATGATCACGCCCCTCCTGACAAAGTGATTTCATAGTTCTCTGTCAAAGTTCAGTTTGTTGAGGATCGTGGAATTTGACGAGGTTGTAAACTGGCCTGACTGGTGTAGTGTTGCAGGAGTAACCCATGCTGTGCCTTTAGCCTGGTTTCATTAAAGCCCTTCTTCTAACCCCAGAGTTACAGGAGCGCTCTCATGCTTTCCTCGAAGCACAGAAGTTTTATTCACAATCCTGTCTGCCTCTTTCCCCTCTGACATTTTCCGCTGGTCCAGGAAACCAGCTCACATCCCTCCCTCATTTGAGAAGTGAATCTGATGTTGCGTAATCAGATGTGAGCGTTTCCTAACACGTGAACTTGGACTTGTTTGTACAGGAGGAAGGTTTGTAGCTTTTGCCCCCAGGCTGGGTTCTTCTCAATAGACCAGGATCTACTGGGGTAAAGTTTGCTGCACTGAGAACAATGAGTAGGCAAATAGCACTGGGTGATGTATAATATCTGAGATGTATTGTGGTAAATTAGGGGATATTATGCTTGTTGTTTTGCTGGTTATGGCAGATGAAATTACACAAGATTGTTATTTTTTTCCCCTCTTCCTCTTCCTCTCCAATATTTATATTGAAATATTAAAATTTTTTAGAGATGGAAAACTGAAGGACTTTTTATGCGTCATAATTAAATCTAAACCAAGAGTGACTTGAGAGGCCATACAGCATCATACAGCCACCAATGGACACGCTGTACGTTTTCCATCTCTGGCTGATGAACTTGAACAAACTTTTACCAGATTCTTTACAGATACATTTCAGTGTCTACAGATCAGCATACGCACCTCATCATCCAGATACCAGCAGATGTTCAATTACAGTAGCCAACAGCAGAACTGACTGAATGAAAGAAGTGATTTATTATTATTATTTAAATACAAGATACAACGATCAGGCATAACATTCTGAGCACCTGCCTAATATTGTGTTGGTCCCCCTTTTGCTGTTTGACCGTCTGTTGGATCGGATCACACTGGCCAGCCTTCGCTCCCCACGTGCATCAATGAGCCTTGACCGCCCAGGACCCTGTCGCCGGTTCGCCACTGTTCCTTCCTTGGACCACTTTTGATAGACGCAGACCGGGAACACCCCACAAGAGCTGCATTTTTGGAGATGCTCTGATCCAGTGGTCTAGCCATCACAATTTGGCCCTTCGTCAAACTCTCTCAAATCCTTAAGCTTGTCCATTTTTCTTGCTTCTAACACATCAACATTGAGGAAAAAAATGTTCACTTGCTGCCTAATATATCCCACCCACTAACAGGAGCCATGATGAGGAGATCATCAGTCTGATTCACTTCACCTGTCACTGCTCATAAAGTTATGCCTGATAGGTGTATATTCATTTTTCATTAACATGGAAGGAGAGCTGGATGGGTGGGACCGGTCAGTCTGTAGGCTGTTAATGAAGCCTGGTGTAATGATGTAGCTTTTATGTGTTGCTTAGAACTGGTGTTTCATGTGTTACACATTTAAATAAATCGAACCTTCAATCAATGAACATGTTTGTGTCTTTCAGCATAAATCTTAAACGCAGTTTTTCAGTCTTTTTACCTTTGGGCAATTGATCAGACTTGAAAATGACAGAATTGTGCAAAAGACAAACACAATACAGGAATGTGTGCAGTTTTCAGAAAGTAGTGTTTTTCCCACTATACAGTGCCTCACGTATTCACCTGTTTTTTGTACTTGCACAATTTGTTAGAATGATTGACATATATTTTTAAAAATATAATATCTTTGTGCATGGTGTTCTTTAGTCGTTACTTTGTCAAAGGAAATGCTTCACACAGTGACATTTACTGTTACTGTTTCTTCACATGCCTGCTGATCCAGACTGTCCGGTTCTGTAAGTCCATCTGCAGAAATAACTCTTACTAAAATCTCATGGCTCTTACTTGCATCAGAGGTTCGATCACAGCGAGCGTCATACACTGTGTAATAGAGGTGTGTCAGACTCTAATCCCGCTCCGGGCCTCATCTGTAATTCTGTGAAACCCCGAAGGGTTGAAACTTGAAACCTGTGTAAATAAAGAAGAACTAACCAAAACACGAAGTATGTGGGGAAAAAAAAGGTGTCTCCTATTGTCAATTAACATGTTCATTGGAAGTGAATAGTTGAGTGTTTAAACATTTCAGCAGAAGTGTGTTTCATAGCAGCGTTTTTAACATGGAAGGATTTTATTTGACAGACCGTGCTATAAATTAAATAATAAACTAGTCTTCACGTCTTGTCACCTGCTGCTGTTTGACTTCCACCTGAAATGCATGTGACTCTTACCAGTTTAACTGTACAGATGAGAAACCAGTCTCTCAACTTCCCTCCAAAATGAAATTTTTGCTTTAATTTCAATTCAATTTAGTTCAATTTATTATGTATAGCACCTTTTACAATGAACATTGTCTCAAAACAGCTTTACAAAAGAAGAGAAACGGAGAAAGGGGAGGAAAATAAAAAATAACTAGAAATAAAAATAAATTATTAAACTATTTTAATTTATTTTATCCCTACTGAGCAAGCCTGTGGTGACGGTGGCAAGGGAAAAACTCCCTGGGATGATCTGAGGAAGAAACCTCGAGAGGAACCAGGGGTGTGTGTGTGTGTGTGTGTGTGTGTGTGTGTGTGCGCATGCTGTACAGTTGTGGGTGCTACTCTCCAGATCTGCTGCTGTGACAAACGTACTGCAGTTTCACTGTCACTGTTTCAAAGTGCATGCATGAAACACGACCGTGGGCCTGGTCACTCACGTGTTAAAGATGTTTTGTAAGCCGTTTGTAAACTGAAAACATCAGTTACTGGTGGGTGAGAAGACAAAAAGTTTTAGATGGTGGTAGTTTAAGAACATTCTCTATTACATGATACTGGACTGGACAATCCATGGGTTTGGTAAACAGCTGAGAAATTGTGTTTTTAAAAATAAAGTATTCAATCTGAAAAGGCAAAGTCATTTTATTTAAACACATAATAAATGATAGATTTTTTAATGTTTAGGATTCACAGAACTTGAACCACAAATCAGCTTTATTTATTTATTTATTTATTTATTTATTTATTTATTTATTTTTCCTCTCCACTCTCATGTTCACTTTTAGCCCGGTTTTGCTCACATTAAAACGCTGTAAATAAATAAAAATTTAGTTCATGGTCGTTTCTGAGAATGGACGAGTGCTGTGTTTTCCTTTTGTAATGAACTCTCATGAGATTTTCAGCTGGCCGTTACTTCTGGCCTTATCTAATCCACCTCCCCCACGTTAGCTTCCTGTCAGATGCCTCGGAGTTCAGTAACCGTAAATACATTTCCAAAAGCATTACCTCACTTGGCTCTGCAAGAGATTAAAAAAAAAAGATATCTGATATTGTGACACGTCTAAAAGCAGCCTTTCAAACTCCTTTTCATACCCGTCCATCTTGGAAAAAGCATTATCTGTGTTCATGTTCAGTTTCCTCATGTTTCTTGTCAGTAGGTTTTTACGCTATGTGTTTCTGCTGATGGACGGTTTTCCCCCCGAGGTTGTTTTTCCTTTTTCTTTCCTCCTTCCTGCTTTTTCCATTTTTTTTTTCAGGACAGCAACTTCCCACTTCATAAAAATGTTTTTAAAATATTATTTTTTTTCTACATGGGTTATTTGGGCAGATTGGGTAGTTTTAGCTGGCGGTTTATATTTTTCTACGCCCGAGCTCGGGTTATGAGTCTCGCATTTCTCCTAGTAGTTAAGTCATCACTGCAAGCAGCCATGCATCCTCGCCTGCCTTTTGTCCAGGGACAACACATGACATCTAAAAATGGAGATCAGTTTTAGTGTTTAATGCTTAGCATACCACAAGCACCAAACTTGATGGCCTTCTCCCTGCTTGAGTTATTTCAAGGATTCCACAGTAAACATTTGTATTACCGGGCAGAAGCAAAAGTGAGCAGAGCATCTATACAGGAGGCTCCTGATATAGGCTGCGGTGCTGACAGCATGCTAACGTTTGCCTGCATCTGTTCAGGCCAGAATTGAAGGCGAAGCTCTCGAGTAACTGAGTGTGTATCGATTGCAGTCAGCTGTTCTTCACACTCGTATGATGTTTTACTAAAAGAAGTAAGAGCATGGTAAAGGAATGGCGTATCAATCCTCAGATCGCGTATAGACATGCCAGAGAGAAATAAGGCGGGAGCGGCTACGTGCGGTGTGCACGTGACGCGCGGAATTGATCCAAGTGATTTGCATGGATATGTGTGACATAACTCTGCTTTCACAAGCAAATGATAGGGGCTGTGGAAGGGCGTGTGAGCTTTGCAGCTCTCCCCTACAGCACAGAAGAGGGTCGCAATCTCATTGGTGCCTATAGAAGTTAATATTTAGTAAATGCTTGCAAATCTGCAGTCCGAGGAAAGTGCATGTTTGTGTATTGAATACTACAACCTCTGTGGAGTCGGTGAACATTTAACGGAAACCATTAGGGTTTTTGTGAGTAATGGTGGTGTGAGATTTCATCTGAAGCTGAAAAACACATTAGACCTGTGTAAGCTAAGACAATTCAGTGTCCTCAAGATCAGTACTCTAAAGGTTAATGAGGTGGGTTTAAACCATTAAAGAATTTGAAGGAACTCCTTCAGCCCATCCCTGTATTCCTGCTCGTTCTCGTTCACAAAGCTCTGCCCCAGGATCTCTGGTGACCTATAGTATAGACCCCCTAAAATAAAACCCAAGCTTTCCTCTCTAAAAGTCAGGATTTTCCCACTTTCTTTTATCTTGTGGTCATGGCTTAAATAGAACTGTTGACTATTGCGTAATTCTGTCTTTCTTTATCAGCATTCAGGAGTCTCTTGGTTTTACAAAAACTTTCCACAACAGCTCATGAAATGGCTGTTGACTCAAGCTAAACCCAGTTAACCAGTGAATATATGGCACAGTGGTGGAGGGTGTGGACATATTTCAGAACGTATGGTCTGTTAAAGATCTGTCAGGCAATTGACTTTCCTCTGATAAACAATAATCCATCTGTAGTTTTTGTATTTTTGAAAGTCTAAACCTGAATAATGAGTCTAATGTTTGTGACCGTGTGTTGCAGGTCTCCCAGTCGTCATGTCCAATGTTCAGAACAGCCGTCTTCAGGCCCAGAACTCGCTGCACAGGACGGTAGCACGCACACGACACAGGAGAACGGGGCTAACAACAAGGTAACAGCTTTAACCAAGCAGCAAGCAAAAGCAAACACTACAGCTCTCTGCTAGAGACGGGAAAAATCAAGGTTCACGAGACAAGGTTCAGTAAACAGCTATCGCGGCCTGACTGATTTCTGTGTAACCCAAGTTACCAAACCTAATATTCAAAGACAAACCGTCCTGTTGCTGCTGTTTCAGCTCAACAACTTGAGAAGAAACGTGTTTGTTAATCCAAATAAAAGTAAGACTAAGAAATTCACAGAGCATTTTAGCACTAAAAGCAGGTCCCAAGCCTGGGAAAACTCGGGGGTATAGACTCGTAAATCACTAAGACCAAACATAAACAGTACTACACAGCTGCTGACTGACAGATAAGCTGCCCAGTGAAGTTCATGGGTATAACTTATTTACTGACCACAAGTTTTTAGAAAAAAAAAATAACGTGTCCAGTTGAAGTAGTATGTAGGAGCTGAAAGAGACGTGACCACCTCACCTGTAAAGAGGTAAACATCTCTACGCTACATGGATTGCACTTATAACTGCAAATATCCACAAGTGATGTTTAACATCAAACAGGAAATTCCGTCTCCAATATTTATAGTAGCAACATCACTTATAGCTCATTCATTCATCCTGAGTTACAGTAAAAGTTCTTGCTATGATGTGAATGAATCGGTTTTATGGACCAACTCTCATTAATGAACAGTTATTAGCTCTTGGGAGAACTCCATTAGTTTTTATTTGTATGTTATGAATACAGATTTTGTCTGAGTGTTGATTATTTTGAGTTGTTGTATGAGTTTTGAATTGTTTCTAGATATTCACTGAAATGTAGATCTACTAAGAGGACTAACTTTAACCAGGTTGATCAATAAAGCCCTTTACACGAGCGTTTTTTAGCATTAGTACCAACATGTTTTTCCATTACCAGTTGAAAGTACAGCTGCTTCACTGACTGGCTTGAGAGCATTTCCTTTTTGTTTTCCCTCTGTCTGTTTTTCATTTCAATCTTCCTGTCCTCTGGTCGAGTTCATTTGCTTGTCTCCGGTTGTGGTGGCGCTTCATCAGTCTAGTGTAGCATTTAATCACTTTGGCATGTGTCTGTCAACCAAGTTTTCTCTTCTTTCTCATCTTACTCTGTTTGCTCTGCTCAGTGGGGTTGTTCCAAGTGTTATTAAGGGCTGTGTTTGTTGATGAATCTTCTGTCATATACACTGATCAGGCATAATATTATGACCACCTGCCTAATAATGTGTTGGTCCCCTTTTTGCCGCCAAAACAGCCAACCCCTCATGCACTGTGTATTCTGACACCTTTCTATCAGAACCAGCATTAACTTCTTCGGCAATTTGAGCAACAGTATCTCGTCTGTTGGATCGGATCACACGGGCCAGCCTTCACTCCCCACGTGCATCAGTGAGCCTTGGCCGCCCATGACCCTGTCACCGGTTCACCACTGTTCCTTCCTTGAACCACTTTTGATAGATACTGACCACTGCAGACCGGGAACACCCCACAAGAGCTGCTCACCCAGTCGTCACAATTTGCCCCGGTCAAACTCACTCAAATCCTTACGCTTGTCCATTTTTCTGCTTCTAACACATCAACTTTGATAATAAAATGTTCACTTGCTGCCTAATATATCCCACCCACTAACAGGTGCCATGATGAGATCATCAGGGTTATTCACTTCACCTGTCACTGCTCATAATGTTATGTCTGATTGATTGGTGTATGGCCTTCAACAACAACAAAACACTTTTTAACCCTGCTTCCTCCCCATTTACCTGTTTGCCAGCTTACACCCACTAGCTAGTTTTTGCCCGGTCACTGGACAACTACCAACTAGTAGGAGCATCAGTTAGTGGCCTGAGGTCATGTGGCATGTTTGTAGGGTAAATAAAGCCTACGTGGCTGCTGTTTGCCTTTCTGCTTTTTATTTCTTTTGCCTCCTTGAACAAACACAGCCAAACAAAGCATAATTTATTCTGCTTAGATTTAAAGGATGTGCTTAAGGTACTAAAAGGTACTTTAGGTGTTTTCAGGAGTCTCATGCTGTTCCGGGTTTTGTGACGTGTTTATACTTAGGAGAGATCTGTATCGAGTCTGTGATGAGGATGGAAAAAGTTCAATGTGCTGTGTGTTCTGAGATGCTTTTCTGCTGACCATGGTTGTGTAGAGTACTTTATTAGAGTTACTGAAGTCTTCCTGTCCAGCTGGAAACTGTCTGGTCATTGTCCTCTGATCTCTCTCATCGAGGCGTTGCTTCCTGCAGAACCTTCACTTTGTGGATGTTTGTAGACTCACAGCCACTCCACGGTCAAAGTCCCTGAGATAAGAACATTAACTGAAGCACCGTGTGTTGCTTGCCACATGATTGGCTGATAATTGCATGAAGTTTTGTATCTGGATTTTAATTCAAAGTGGGTTTGGTGTAAACTTTTTATTCCCAAATGAGTTATTACTTTATACTCCTGCAAAATAAAAATTCCAGCGCTGTCTATGAATTCAACCTCCACTATATCGCTTATTTTTGTTTGTACCTCAACTGATGCTTTACAAAAAACCTTGTAGCCTAATTTAAATCATCCTGGCCCTGACCGCCTGGTTACTAATGATGAGTGAATGAAATCTGTATATTCATCATTTCACACTCTTCCACTAACAGGGCAGATCCATTCCTGTTATGCAACTAGAATGCTCATATATATTCTTTATTTTATATTTATCGTGGAGATGTGGAAGGGGCGTATTTTGCTCTTGATATGATTTTTATCATCCCACCAGGTTGCGGAGGAATGGGAATCACAGTCATCATACAGCGTGGGTTTGGAGACCGAGAGGGCTGCACTCGAGCAGCAGCTCATAAAAGATGCAGCAGAAGAAGACAAACCTGAAAAGGTACCTGAAAAAATCATCCTAATGATCAGCATTAGCTTTTATTGATGTGTACTTATAATACTGATATGATTCAGTTGTTTTCTTCAGGAAAGCTGTATCTATGAAGGTTTGTCCTCCTGATTATTTAAAAATGCCATGTAGTAAGAAGTTAGATCTGCTGATATAATTTAGTGTTTGTTTTTTGTTTTTTGTTCCATCAAGGCTGTGAATATAGTAGAGGAGGTGGTGGAAGAAGCAGACGTTGTGCCAGAAACACAGAAGTCAGAGGCACCAACCATCTCTGACCAGCAAGACCCCGCTGAAACACAACCCCCGCCGTCATCTTCGTCTTCATCGTCTCAGTCATCGTTACCACCACCACCATCATCGCCTCCACCTGATCAGGTGGAGGCAGAGCTCCCTAAAACCACGCCCTCTCCAGACCACGCTGCTGCTGCTGATCCTCCTCCTCCTGCTGAACCATCCGCAGATCTCAGTGTAGACCCGAACACTAATGCGGACGCCAGCGCTGACTCCGGGAACGAACCAGGACCAGCGTCACCTACCTCACACTCCTCCCTGGAAAGCTCCTCCAGGTGAGTACAGCCAGAGGAAACAGGAAATATTTACCAGTATGAGTTTAGTTAATGTTTTGAGTAATACCATTTCTTGTAGTTATACGTGTACTAATGTTATCCTTTAAAGATTATTTTATAATAGTGTTCATTAAATCACCTATTTGGTAAAAAAATACTACAGGTATACAGCTGTGTTTTTTTTTTAAATTTTATTTTAATCTATTTGTTCATCACTTGCCCCAAATTGGCATTACTGAGCGTTGGTGTTGCTATTGTACCTGGGTTCTGACTTAATGGACCACTCTGGACTTCAGGATTGGAAATGCTTGCTCTAATTTGCCATTGCAGTAGGTAGAGGCAAGGATTTGCATTGTTCTGCTGGCTTTGTAATCAGTTAGTGGGCTTGCTCCAGGAAAACTGAATGGGCCAAGGCAAAATCAACTGTCTGCAGGTTTCAGGAAGTCAATGCCCAAGCCTGTTGCTGAACACATCCTGGACCCTGGATATATCCCCTTTTCTTGACTCCTCTACCTTTGCTCTTGCTCCAGTTTCGCTTCTCTCTCTCTCTCTCTCTCTCTCTCTCTCTCTCTCTCTATCCTTTGGTAAATGGCATATGATTTTTCCCCTTAGTGCACTAGAGGTTGCCAGTGCTGGTTCCCCACTAAAGAACTCTAGTGCCAGTCAGTGTGAGCTGGGCTCCGTGGCCCTCTCCTCCAGCCAGCTCCTTGCCTCTGGTTCCACTCTCAGCAGGTGAGTACTGAGCACCTGCCAGCTTATAACTGCTCATAACCACCAGGGTATCTTGGTTACAGCTGGATAATGAGGTAACAGAAGCACTGGAAGCCCATCGTCCCTCTTTCGGCCGGCTCTTTATTGCCCCCCCACACTCTATTGTTTTTTTTTTTCTCTTGTTAATCGAAGAGGTTTCATAATTTGTCTTTTATGTATTGTTTTAATCGCATTTTTAACAACTTTCTTTATCTTTATCTTTATCTCTCTCTCGCTCTCTCTCTCTCTCGCTCTCTCTCTCTCCAGTGTATTATTGGAATCATTGGAGAATCAGGATCCAGGGACCAATGCTGACCTGACTGCCTCTCTGGATTCGGCTGAGCCGGACCTCGCAGAGACGGAGCACACAGTCAATGCCTCGCACCCCCCAGAGGACCAGGAAGTGGTAAATGCACATGGCAAAATGATATAAATGATTGAGGATTCCATTAACGGAACATTTAAGCCTGTTGATATCAGTAGTCGGTTTTTACCCATGCTCTAATCTAGGATGTATTGAAGTAATTTGTCTGCAGCGGTGTAAAATTTTCACTGTGACATCCATTACAAATGGGGATGCTGATGGGGATGACCCGCTCCTGTTTACAGAGGCTTTGAGTAGAACTTGGCTAACTCTCCAAAAAATGTGTTTAAAGTGTCCCTTCATTCCCCTCATTGCGTCAGAGCTCTTCTCTACCCAGACCATATTTCCAGTCCATTTCGTCTAAGTGCCATTGTGAGTGTGTTCTATTTATACTCTAATATGTTTTGATGGGTTACATTCTTCAGACTGGAAACTCTTAGTGCTCCTTCATAATACACTTATGTAAGACTTTCACTCTCACTTCCCCCGGCATCGAGCCTCGGTGCAAATTAATGTACGAGGATTTGCCATGCAGAAACAGGACCTCTGACATTTCACAGCCACTAGGATCTTCATAGCTCTCTCCGTGTATAATATTCTCCTGCTTTTATTTTTGAATATTGTGTAAGAGTTCAGCTGTTGCCTGAAAGTTGTCTCGTGCTGTCTGTAGACGGCTGAACCCGAGGGAGGGACTGATCCCCCTGTCCCTGGTAAAGAGGACATCCCTACCTTTGATGAGTGGAAGAAGAAAGTGATGGAGGTGGAGGAGAAGAAGAGTAAGAGAATATTTAACACACACACAGACAAACTACATATGTATACTCCTGCGTAAACTACATAGCCTATATAAGCATGTAGACACTGGGTTATTATGACCCTGCGTAGGTCTTCTGCCGAACTGACTTCACAGACTTGGAAGCACACAATTGTCTCTATATACTATAGCATTGCAATTTCCTTTTCCTGGAACTAATCTAGTGCAAAGCTTTTACAGAAGAGTGGAGGTTACTGTAACAGCGAAAGGGGGACTGAACAGACCTATTGATTTCAGAGGACCTTTAAAGATACAAATGTCAAAAATAACCAGAAAACTAAAGAAACAATGAGAACAGATACTTCTAAATTAATGAGATCCCTGTGTGGTAGGGATTTCACAACACAAAGACAGCTCAACCCGGCATTAACGTTTTATTCTATGGGATACACATCAATAAATAGAGCTGTAAATTGTTTTTGGAAGCACACACTGAATGTGGTGCTCATGTGTTATATGAAAGGGAAAAACAGAAGCAGCTGTTCTGGTGACTGAGAGTGTCACTGCCGGATGTGAGTAGGAAGACTCCATCAACAACTACATAAAGAGGGATATTCTAGTAGGGTTACAGTGTTTTAAAGGCACAAACATGAGGCACAATCATCTTTCATTATTTTCTTGAGTCTAGGTGAATACACGGTGAGTGGCCTGGATGAATCGTACATAAGCTCCTACATCGATTTCACCTTTTTGTTAAGCTGTAGAGACATTTCTCTTGTCCATTTAGAGGGAAGCGTCACTACAAATCAATGAACCTTTATTCTGAATGATTACCGTTACCAGTTATGATGAAACATTGCTGTCCTCATGGGAGTGTCAGTCAATTTGAACTCTTTTGGGAACTGTATATTCTAAAATTATGAATTCTATTAGACAGACCATCTTTTACAAGAACAGCATTCATCACTCAAGAGATGTATAGAATTTGTGTTACGGTGCATTGAAGGCTTTATTCTGGCAGCTTATGGTGGCCTAAAACCTTCCTAAGACACTTTATCACCCATCTGTAGCATGCAGTGGAGCGGTATCTAGGCCACAACACTGTTCTGTTCTACTTAAAAAAACACTTTAAAACATTATTAAAACAACTTGTTTTTTATTCATCTTCCTTTTGTTCCTTCTCTCCTCTTTCACAGTTTGTGACTTTAGGTGATATTTTAGGAAGTGGAGCAAGCAGAGTGCAGCAATTGAGCATAACCTCATGCACACACTCCGTTTCAGAGCCCTCTGTTATAGACTCGTCCGATTCACTGAAGCAGATACAGACACACTGTTAGAGAAATTTATTTACTTCTAATCAAGTACTTGGTTTGAAACTTTAGGAGCTGAACTATCAGTCATTTTAAACATTTAGTCTTCCTTAAGCACAAATGGCTGACCTGGAACATTCTGAGACAAACAGAAAACAAGGCTGTTATTTGAGCTAAAGTGATGACACTGCACACACACACACATACACACATGCACACACTGCAAAAGTAGGTTATCAGGCAGTGATAATGACTATATATGCGCTCTAGCATGCATGCATTCATTGAGATAAGTCGTCCTGCAGAAGGCAGGGTCGGGTTAATGCAAAATCCGTTGTGACTGGATCACCTGCAGGCACCACGGATTATCTTCAAGCTGTCACTGTTCTAGATCTGAGCCTTGTGTTCTGTCCAGGTATCACGGGGTATAAACTTGTAAATATGTTACTGAAGCGAGCGAGTCGGTTGTACACCGTGTGACCATTAGGTGACTTTTCAGTATGTAGGATTAAATCAAATTATTCCTACTCTAGGTCAGTCTTTGCACACCTCATCCAATGGCAGCCCCCATCCCATGAAAAAGATCCAGAAGAACTTTAAGAATAATTACGCCTCTGTGGAGTGTGGGGCCAAAATCCTCGCAGCCAACAATGAGGCCAAGGTAACGCACGGCCAGAGCCAACACACATAATGTTATTTTAGCTCTCGCTGGAAAGTAGGTGAACTGCTCTAATGGAATTATCTAAATGTAATTATATGAAATCGTGTATAGCTGTGGATAATACACAGAGGTCTGGTATGACTGTGTGGTGTTTCTCTTTCTCCAGAGCACTTCTGCCATTCTAATGGAGAATATGGATCTTTATATGCTCAACCCCTGCAGTAATAAGATCTGGTGAGTCAAACCACTGAGAGAGGAGGTGGACTCGGGCAGTTACGGAGAGGAGGCATGAGACTGAGTTTTCTTTCGCTTTGACGATCTAAAGAGATTAGAGCTTCCATAACTCTCCTGCTCTTTAAAGCCACTCTGGAATATCACTGTCCCTGTTCAAAGCTAAAAATGCCAGCTATGTTGGTGAAATAAGGGTCAGCCAAAAACAAAGAAGTGTTATCTTAAGCCATGAGGTGGGCAGATTGATTGATTAGTGATGTTCTTTCTTTTATTAGCAGACTGGGCTGCATTTTCTGCAGAATTTATACTTCGCATAACACATTATACACTTTATTTTTCAATCACACAGACAGACAGGAGCTCTTTACCAAAGAGAGGGAAACAAAACCATGAGTTTCCCACACAGTTTTGTGTCAGCTGTTACACACACACACACACGCATCTGGATTGATCTTGACCATAACAGGCTCTTTATAGAAGTCCGCCAATTTATTTGTTGTGTGTAATGATTGTTTAGTGCTCTTATTGGCTTTGATATTAGATTTACTGTAACGTTATTGTATTGTACACACACACACAGGTACACATGCTCAATCATGCAGTTATGCAATCCTGTAATTTGGCTGCAGTGCAGTGCAAAAAGATCATGCAGATACAGGTCAATACAATATCAGAGAGGAGTTAAAATGTGATCTCGGTTCCTGACAGGCTGGGTTGAAATATTTCAGAGTCTGTGATTTTCATGCACAACACACTTTAGACTGTTGGAGTACACAGAATGGTGGAAAAAATAGACAAATTCTCAAATTGGAAGGTCTGATTACAAGACTATATCAAGGGAGAGTGGCCAGATGAGTTGGAGCTGACAGGAATTTTATAGTAACATAAGTAGCCCCACTCTTGAGCAGAAAAGCGTCTCGGAATGCATTGAGGTGGACGGCCTCAGAGAGTGGTTGTTTGAGTGCTGTTAGCTTGAACCAGTTTGCCCGTTCTCCTCTAACCTCTCTCATGGCATTCCTGCCCTCAGAACTGTCACTCACTGGATATTTTTTGGTTTTCACATCATTCTGTATAAACTCTTCCAGTCTGTGTGGGCTGGAGGAAGAGTGTGAGGTCATGTGCGTCCCTGACTACAATCACATGTGGTTCAAGGGAATGGATCAAACTAATATTCCTTGATGCACATGACCCCACTACTCTTACACTTGGGACGAACCACTTGATGGACAGGCAGTTCAGCTCTTGACGTTGTCTCCCCCTTTACCGTTTGGTCTGTTCACGCTTTCAGGTTCGTCATTGAGCTCTGTGAGCCGATCCAGGTGAAGCAGCTGGACATCGCAAATTTTGAACTGTTCTCTTCCACCCCAAAAGATTTCCTGGTGTCAATCAGTGACAGGTAACTAGTGGTGCCTTCTGAAATGTCTTTTTCATCCACACACTTCATCTAATATCTTTCCTCCTCTCTCTCTCTCTCTCTCTCTCTCTCTCTCTCTCTCTCTCTCTCTCTCTCTCTCTCTCTCTCTCTCTGGGAGCTTTGCTCACCTGTTTGCTTAAATTTATAGTGTAAAACCCAATCAATAAATTTAATAAACAGAAAAGCTTGGCTGAAAAGTGTGTGGGAAGAGCTGGACTAAAACCAAAGGTTTTGTTCATTGTACAGAGAAAAAAAAACCTTTGTAAGGACAAGTAGGAATCAGGTAAATTAAAAAAGGATGGTAATATGAAACTAGTGCTAGAGATTAAATGGGGAAATAACCATCTCGCTTATTAAAATTGCATGTCTACATCCCTTTATAGTTTATCTGCTACATTGGGGTCTGGTCCAGCATCTTCTCTCTAAAATCAAACTGCACTATGGTTTGCTGTAAAGTGACACGAGATCACTCCAGATATTCTTAGACTGATTACTTTGCTCTACACTGAAGTGTGATTGTTTTCACACCTGCTTCCACCACGGAAGTAGACTCCAGGGTTCGATTCAGACTAAATGCCGCAGCATAGCTCTTAAGCTTCTGATGTACTTCACCTGAAAAAGACATTTTGATGTGAAAAGAGGTGGCGAGCCAGAAAGAGGTGTTGCTTTAAGTTTGTACACTGTGCTGTTTGCCAGTTTCCAAACCCGAAATCCTGACTGAACACTGCAACGTTTGTTCCTGTCAGAGATTGCTCCAAATATCTAATGGTCACTAAAGTCAATTCATGGAGTGACCTGACATTTGGGGAAATAGCAGAGGAACACTCTTGAGGAAACGCGTGCCTCATCCTTTTATTTTTAACATATGATAAATCTGAACAACAAACTCCATCTCTCTTCTGTTGTGCCCTTTTCCCTGCCGCCATTGCTGGTGTTTGTCTCTATATTCTGTTCTCAGGGTTGCCAGGTCTGATTTAAAAAGCCAATACTCAAACTATGCATCATCCAAACACCCAGCTATCTCTACCTCGTCTTCCTGGACACTCTAAATTTTAAATAAACACACTCTTAAAAGATGAATAAATTGAATATAGATATTTTATTAACTGGTGGCTGATGGGATATTTGATTGCAGTACCTTTGTGTACAATGTACCACTCTGCATATATCGTAATAAATAAACAGAAATGAGGAGTCGAATAGTTCAGCTAGCTTGGTAACATACAGAACGAATGTTGAGAATGGAGCAAGACGAGGTTTGTGTACATCACGTGCACAATTCAAACGATTCTGTGCCAGAAATATTCGACATGACAGCGTGATAATGCCATGAAGTCAACCCATAGTCCAGCTCATTCAAAGCCATTTACACCATCAGAGCTTTGTATGACTTTTGATTTTGTGTGAGACTTCTCCATTTTGCTCACCGATTTTAAATAACAATGCCTCTATTCCCTAACAGATACCCGACCAATAAGTGGATCAAGCTTGGCACCTTTCATGCACGTGACGAGCGCACAGTCCAGAGCTTCCCTTTGGATGAACAGCTGTATGCCAAATATGTCAAGGTAAGAAGGAGAGTTTTCCATAAAGTTCTTTGACTTTCATGTGCATTACACTCACCTGCCCCTGGTACTCTCACTGCTGATCAGGGTGTCCTGTATCAGTAGCTCGGTACCATTTTAGCTGTGCTATTTGATACGCCGAACGTCTTCCAATAGACACGGTATAATAGAACAGGTGTCATTTGGGACACAGCATTGCCTTGCTGTTGCCTGTTGTGATTGCACATTTCGTCCACAGTGTACTGAAGATGCTACTATTTGGTTGAAATACAATCAGGCCCACTCTCTTTATTCATTTCATCAGGCGATGAGACGGCAAAAATAACACAACAGGCCTTTTTATTCAGTATTGAGAGGTCTTTGTGTCACTGAGCGCCACATATACCGTGTTTCATTCTCTCTTCCTCGTTACATTTCCTTCCGTTTTGCTCAGAGCTATTTCTCCAAACACAACTGGCTTGGTGCTGTACCTTTTATCTGGAAGTTTCTCCTCTTTCAGTGTGATTCATATTATCTGTTTTTCTTCCTTCTTTAGAACCAGTTAAACAAAGGGTGGATCAGACATGCTTAATTTTTAGGCTTGTGCCTTCATGTTCTGATTTGCTCTTAAAGCCAATGTCTGTCAGTTTACGTGTGAATTTATCCAGGCTACCCGTGTTGCTCTCGCTTTCTGCATTTCCATTTTCATGCAGGTTTACTGCTCTGGTCTGAGAGGAGCTGATATTCTTGTATGAAACCTTTGCTCAAATGAATACAAAAAAATCTTGCTTGTGGCATGAATCCAGTACTGACTCTTTTCTTGTTTTTCTCTTTCCCCCTTCTTTTCCTTTCTTGCATCATCAGATGTTCATCAAGTACATAAAGGTTAGCATTCTCCTGTCTTAGATGTTTTGAATGCACAATACTGGGAGCTTTTTGGTGGCAGGGCCTGACTGGGGTAAAGCATGGCAGTGGTACACTTTTGCCCACACATGTCTTTTTTATTTTTAAACATATTAGAAATACACATGCTTTGCACATGGCTGATCTTGGCTAGGACTGTGACGTGAAAATGTGTACACATTGTATGGATTTCTGCATCCTGAGTGTTTTATTCTCTTTAACTCCGTCTAGGTCGAGCTGCTCTCCCATTTCGGTTCTGAACATTTCTGCCCCCTCAGTCTAATCAGGTAAGCTCTGTCTGATATCAATCACAGTGCTAGTCCTTATGTGCCGTAACTGTGCACACTGTTGTTTTTTGTGAGGTACATATTTAAAACAGCCAGGCTGCGCTTTCCAGGTTCAGAGATTTCTTTTAGCACTAGTGTGAAAAGTCAGTGGCATTTGCCTTGGCAGAGTAAGTAATGTGTTAGAGGCCTGTAAAGGGGCTCAGCATATGGCAGGACAAGAGACACACACACGCTGCTTTCTATAAGGCAGTTTCTGTGCATGCTGTGGGAGGACTGCTATTAAAAAAGAAACATCCTGATTGAAAAGTTAGGACAAAACCATGAGCAAAACCTCTACAATGGCTTGTATCTGAGTCTAATTTGGGTAAATATGAAAAATGTTAAGAGGAAGTTCTTTTAGAGATTCGGTTAGAGATCTTATCCATATCTATGACCGCAACTGTGTTAAGGAAATATTCTCAGTTTTCTCCAATCCTTCCTCGTTCGTTAAACTTTTTCCCATTTGACTTGAAAATAATCTGAATTAAGTATTTTCACAAGAGTGTAGTGATTCAGCAGAAGTTTGGAGCCCTTTACATAAGGTTAAATATATCTTTTAGATAAGAGACATTTGCCCTAATGTTTGGGATCTGAGCCCATGCTGGTGGTCATATGAACTGTTTATCAGTGTTTATGAAGCTTTATATTGTGATTGCGCTCCTGTTTATTTGAGATATTGTATAAAACGCCATCTTTCGAAAAATCTGATCTTAAGTCGTCCTTCTTGTTTGTTCTGGCCTTTACTCTTTACATGTTTGTTCTCTTTTTCTGCATGATTTTCCTAAAATGTACCGATACAACGAATACATCATGTTTTCTGGTGTTTTTCTGGCCGTTAGGGTGTTTGGTACCAGTATGGTGGAGGAGTATGATGAGATTGCTGACTCGCAGTATCCCTCTGAGAGGGTTGAGTACTTGGACGACGATTACGGTATGATGTGTACATTTTAGTATTGAATAGCGAGAAAGCCGTGCTTGTTTTCACTATGTTTTTACGCATTCTGACATAAGATGCTGTGTGCGCTCGTTAGCTAATGTACTGAAGGTGTTCTCTTAACTCCAGACCTCCATTTCTTAGATTACCCCCCAGGCTACCTTCCCTCTGAAGACAAGGCATCAAAAAACCTCCTGGGGTCTGCAACAAGTATGTATATAAGTACTTCCCGTCATTAGTGCGCACCTCTGTGGCTTTTAGTAGCCTATAATACTATAATGAAGTCTTTACATTTTACATGCACTGTTTTAGAAACGATTTTATGCAGCTAAATAAGGTCAGGAGCCCTATGTTGGGTCAAGTGGAATTATTGTAAGTAATATTCAGACTCTGTTAGGTAATGTTGCTGGAGGACATGTGTAATGATTATGATCCAATCACAGTGGATAAGCGATGAGAAATGGGAGTGTATTCATGACCGTTTTCGCACCAAAACATCTAATACATACTACACACACACACCATGTTTTAATACAGGCTAAATGTTTTGACCTTCATTAGAATAGGGTTGTGCTTTACCATTAATCAATAGATCATTAATAAATGCTCACACTGACTGTATCCGTAGCCCTACTGTAAGTCACTCTGGTTAAGGGTGTCTGCCAAATGCTGTAAATAAAATAAACTAGGTATCAGGAACTCAATAACTTGCCTAAAAAGTGTTGAGTCTTTGTAAGTATCCTAAATATTTTTGACATTAGGTCCTAAATCCCATAATAATTCCATGTGTACAACTAATCCAGCCTGAATAGGGCTTTAGTAGCGCCAATGCTAGGAATACTACACACACACACACACACACACATCCACACACACACACGTCATAGTTAACAGTTAACCAGGTTTATTTTCCGAACCTTGCTGTCAGTTTAGTCTGTATACCTAGGCGGCTCAGTATTCCCTCCTCACACTGCATGCACACAGTATCTGTCTGTTCTGTGATGACGGAAAAGTAAACCCCTCTCTGTCCAGTGTGCATGCATACCTTTTTACTATTTTTTTTTTGTTCATCTGTTGACATGGGACTGATAGGGGAGGCTCTGTGTCAGGAATAGTCCTCTAGTCTCATTGGTTAAGAGATTCTATATTAGAAACATATGAGAGGTTCAGTATTAGAAAAAGTCTGACAAAGACTGATGAACCCCGGTCTGTAATTTTATGCCATTAAAATAATCTGTTAAGTCTGTGTTTTTAAAGAAGTGAATAAATATGGTCTTATTACCACTTCACTTTATTTAAAATGCCACGATTTATGAATTCACTGGAACATCCAGTCTGGAAATTCCCTTCTGTTCTTCATAAACTAACCAGAGGACGACAGTGACTTCCCACACATTCATGCATCATGGTGTATTTTAACACTGTTGATCAGGAAGTGATTCCTAGAGCTTCACAATACTACATTGAGTACATTGCTGTACTTACGTTCACTATTTTTCTTTTCAGATGCTATTCTAACGATGGTGAACAACATTGCTGCAAATGTGCTGGGCGGCAAGCCAGAGCTTGAAGATGGAGCTCAGATCGAAGGTATACACACTTCTCTTTAAAAACTCACTTTATTACAGTTTTCTTTCTCACTTTGGGATTTTCTGTAGACATACTGAACTGTTCGTGTACTCACGGACCATGAAATAAATAATGGATGAAGTCTAATCACATTTTCCTAGTGATTTCAATTATAACAGTACCCTTAACTGCTGTTGAGTCTAATACCAAGATGAATATGTGCAATAATGATCAGTTGTCAGTTTATTGCATGATACATACACTGATCATGCATAACATTATGAGCACTGAGAGGTGAAGTGAATAAGACTGATGATCTCCTCATCATGGCACCTGTTAGTGGGTGGGATATATTAGGCAGCAAGTGAACATTTTGTCCTCAAAGTTGATGTGTTAGAAGCAGGAAAAATGGACAAGTGTAAGGATTTGAGCGAGTTTGACGAAGGGCCAAATTGTGATGGCTAGACCACTGGATCAGAGCATCTCCAAAACTGTAGCTCTTGTGGGGTGTTCCCGGTCTGCAGTGGTCAGTACCTATCAAAAGTGTTCCAAGGAAGGAACAGTGGTGAACCGGTGACAGGGTCATGGGCGGCCAAGGCTCATTGACGCACGTGGGGAGAGAAGGCTGGCCCGTGTGATCCGATCCAACAGACGAGCTACTGTTGCTCAAACTGCTGAAGAACTTAATGCTGGTTCTGATAGAAAGGTGTCAGAATACACAGTGCTGTTTTGGCGGCAAAAAGGGGACCAACACAATGTTACAGAGGTGGTCATAATGTTATGGCCGGTCAGTGTATGTCACACTTTCCAGAGCTAGACACAGTTTAGAGTCAATATTTATAAAAAGCAGAGCTTCTTCCCTTTTCCTCCTGAGCAGGGTCACTTTAAGCCACGGGAGTCCAGAACAAACAAAACCTTGCCCGTAATTACTTGAGAAATTCGCTGTGGTGGAACAAGCTGCCCAAGCATGATTTGTACGTTTCACTCATTACCATTAGCTGACCCTGAGCAAACAGGGGTGTTTGCTTGCTATGTGGGTGGTAACCTTTCTTTGTTTGTGTTAAAGATGCAAAAAAATTAATTCAAAAGACTAAAATATGCAAAACATTTTGTACGTTTCATGCATGTTAGGGTATGATCATTTTTCTTTGTATAGTATGTTTTTAGTACCGGTCATCTAGTTATATAAAGCTCTCATTGCTCAGCATTTAAACTGCCTTCTTAATGCACAGTTTGGAGGTAGTTCTCCTGCTGTTTCTTGTATTGGTGCCAGATGTGTTTGTGGGTTTTTCTGTTAAAGGTAAATTCTGTATGTGTGTATGGGTTTTGTCCAGAGGAGGCTGCATTTCTTGATGAACAAAGAGTTCCTTTGTGTGTGAGGGAGAGTTGTGGGAGGATGTGGGGGTCCACACTCAGCTGGGGGGAAGAGTTTCTGACGCATACACTCTTTCTTCCCTCTATCTAAACTTACTGCCTCAGGCAGCTGCTTTTCCCGTTTTCCTCCCTCTTTATTACACCATTCTTACTGTTTGTTTATTTCTCTGTTTTATTCTCATTGTGTTTCTGTGTAGGTAATGTGTCGTCAGGGACCGAGAACATCACAGAAGTCACCGAAACTACACTTGCACCAACCCCAACACTCACGCAGCAACAAGACATGTATGTTTTACATTTGACATGTATTGTATTTATCAAGCATTATATGTTTGATGAATTGATTTGTGCTTGTGTGGAGATGGGGAAATTCGAGAACCCGATATTTATCAGATAGCATTGTTTAATATTTTCGTAGCCAATTGATTAATCTTGTCAGAATTTTTCCAGAATCTAGAAATAATCTGCATTAGTCTTCGTGTGTATGCGTGCATTCATTTGTGAAAATGATTGTTGTTTTCTCTACATTTCCAGGCCGCACACTGCAGAGGCGGATTCCACTCTGGCCAACCCGGATCCGGAAGTTCCCATTTCTGAGACTTCCTCTACTCCTTCACCTGAGGAAAATCGTATCGTCATCCTCATCGAAGATGAAGAAGAGCCAACCCCACCCACGGTGACCCTGCTGGAGGAGGAGCGTGATGAGGAGAGGCGGCGCGAGGAGGCACGTCTCAGTGAGAGCGCCTTTTACTGCTCTCACCTTTCCACTTTGTCCTGCCTAGCCAGCCTCCATGAGCACCTACAACTCTGCTGTTCCGCAGCGCTGGCTCTGCAGCGGCTCCGCCGAGAACGGCACGCACACGCCAACACACACACACGATCGACACCACAACTCCCAGACCCCAGTCCAACTCAAACCCCCGTGCTGCTCGTTGAGAAGTCTTCCGTAGTGGAGCCGACACAAAGTGAAGAGACTGCGCCTGTCGACACGCCCCCTGTAACTCTGGACTCAATCAGTGATCCCCCAATTTTATTAGAGCCAAGCCACACATCTTCCCTTCCCCATCAAAGCTACTCTGAGACTTCTCTCTTCAAAGCCACGCCCACTGAAGGCATTCCTGACTCTCTGCCCACAGATGAGCCCCAAGAGCCGGTACCACATTACATGGAGCGCATAACTGAAACACAGACTCACACACTTACCAGCACCTCTCTCGGTTCCACCTTCACCTCCACCACCTCCTTCATCCTCACTCCAACCGCTTCACTTCTCAACCCAGAGACCACTGAGGTCCCGGTGCCCACCACAGAGCAGCCTGTCCATTCCATTCCCACACACATCCGGCCTACAGAAATCCCACCTCCCACAGATCTGCCCGTGCCCGGCCCAGAGCTTTCTGCAGGCATCGAGGATGTCCAGCAGGATTCTGCACACCTTGCTTCTCAGGAAGAGCCTATGGAGGAGGTGCAGAGCACGCTACAGCGCACCGCCACAGACTTCTACGCCGAGCTGCAGAACTCAAGCGAGCCGAGCTACGGGAACGGGAACGGCAACCAAGTACACGGTTCCAACCAGAAGGAGTCGGTGTTCATGAGGCTGAACAATAGGATCAAAGCCCTGGAGATGAACATGTCACTCAGCAGCAGATATTTGGAGGAGCTCAGTCAGAGGTAACACACGCACACATGCTCATAAAGTCTTCCATGTGTGTGTTTTCAGTGCACAATACGTGTTTAGTACACTTTGCCATTTTAAATACCTTTTATTATACCTTTATTTCCCTTGTTCTTCATGGTAGATGACTTCTAAATACTGGAATGCATTTTTATGTTTACATTGCCATCCTGTCAGTCGTTTCAAATCATCCAATTCTTAACTAGTAGAGTGACAAGTTCTGAGAAATCTTACCTAATGCACCTTTAAGTGCTAAATCGTCTTAATAATCAGCTGAGAATTTTGCAAGAGGTGGCACTAGTATATAGTTTACACGCTGATGTTTTGTGGTCTGTCCTGCTGTCACTCAGGTACCGTAAGCAAATGGAGGAGATGCAGCGGGCGTTCAATAAGACCATCATTAAACTGCAGAACACTTCCAGAATCGCAGAGGAGCAGGTCGGTAATATTTTATATCTACATACACTACCAGTCAAAAGTTTGGACACACCTTCTAATTCCATGGTCTTTCCTGATGTTTATTTCTTTCTACATTGTAAAACAATGCTGAAGGCGGCCGAAATACACAATAATGTCCTTTGAACAGTTGATATTGAGATATGTCTGCTACTGATGCTCTGTAAAGCCTTCATAACGCCTCTAATCTGAGGTGCTGTTAATTGGTGATTTCTGAGGCTGGTCACTCTAAATGAACTTCTCCTCTGCAGCAGAGGTAAGTTTTGGTCTTGCTTTACTGGGATGGTCTTCATGTGAGCCAGTTTCATCATGGTGCTTGATGGGTTTTGCAAATGCACTTGACAATACAGTTCTTACAAGAACTATTCCAGAACACCTGACCTTCGTGTCTTAAAATAACAACTGACTGTTTTTTGTTGTCATTACATATGGATTACTTAAGTCCATGTGTTATTTCATAGTTTTGAAATCTCCAGTATTGTTCTAGAATGTAGAAAATAAATCCCTAAACAAAAAACACCGAATTAAAAGGCGTGTCCAAACTTTTGACTGGTAGTGTATAAATCTCAAAATGACGTCCAGTATGTGGCCTGAGAATGTAGGTACAGGCCGGTGTGTCACATCTGATTAGTTTATTAGGTGTTTATATTTAAGGTTTATGGAATGTTAGCAGATGACCTTATCCAGAGACACTTGTATTTATCTCATTTATACAACTGAGCACTTTAGGGCCTTGGCAGATTGGTGGTGCTGGAATTGGAGTGCTTTGATCAGTAGTCCAGTGTCTTAACCACTGTGTTTGTGTTCATGCAGGATCAGAAACAGACAGAGGCCATCCAGATGTTGCAGAGCCAGCTGGAGAATGTCACCAATCTCATGCTTAACCTGTCTGTTACTGTGGGTCAGTTACAGAGAGAGGTGTGTCTGCATACACACGCATACACACATCTATACACCTTTCCCTGTCCATGACCAATCTGTCTATCAGGATCTATTAGCTTAGACGATGCTGTGTTGCAGGTGTCGGACAGACAGAGCTACTTGGTGGTGTCTCTGGTGTTGTGTCTGGCTCTGGGCCTGCTCTTGTGCATGCAGTGCTGCTGCAGCTCCTCTGGGAACAGAAGCTCTCCTATTCCTGTGAGCAACCACTACCCCAGCCCCAAGAGGTACATACACAGACACTTATACACACACACACATGCAACTTTGCATCAGGATTACACTTGTACATCAGGAGACTGTTAACCTCCTGGGATTCTTCTAAAGAAACAGTTGTTTAGAAGGAAGAAAGACACACTGGGTTGAGTTCATACACATCCAGAACATCTAAACATCTCCTTTCTGAGTGTTTCCCAAAACACTGCTCTGTTTATAGGTTGCAGAACTACATAAAAAAGAAAGCAGCTGAAGCAATGGTGAAAATATGCCTCTTTCAGACCTGACCTACACTTTTAAAGATTTAGTACAGTGCTCCAGGGGGAAACAAAGTATTCAGTGGCAAAACCTTGAACCTGGCAACACTGTTAGAGAGTTGACTCGCAGCTTTCTGAAGTTTTAAGGCTGTTCTTCATCCCTTGATGTGCAGTGTGTCCTAGAGAGGAATACAGACTGTTTTATACTGTGCCAGTTCTGTGCGCTTGTTATTTTTATTTTTTTTAATAATCTACCGTAAAGTTTACGCTGAGGAGAGTCCAGTAGAAACACACTTACACACTAACAACCAATAACATGCCCTTTCTTTCTTCTCTCACTCTCATTTCCAGGTGTTTCTCCTCTTACGATGACATGAGTTTGAAGCGGAAAGTTTCCTGCCCTCTTATCCGGTCCAAGTCATTTCAGCTGACCCCTTCAGATGGTAAGAGGTTTCTCTTAAAACCCAAACAAAACGATGTTTCTTTCTCTCTGTCTCTCGCTTTCTTCCTTTTGCTCTCTCAAAACACATCCACCCTACGTCATGTACGCCTAGCCTGTCCTGTCGCACCACGCTCATCTCTCGATGCAGCATAGACGCCTAACTATGTGCCTTATTGCAAAAATATGACACGTCGGCCCTCTCTTAGTTTATGTTATCGATAATGGATCAGTATCCTGCTGTGTGTTAACTTGGAGCGTGAGTGTGGCTTTGCGCTTTTCCATAAAAGCTTAGCATGTTAAAGAACATGGCTTATTGTCTGCGATACAGAGCTGCAGAACAACTGAGCTAGTTTAAAAAGTATGAATGCACCTTTGGTCTTCTGTCTCCAAAGTTTTGTTTTATTATTTTGTTTTTCCTTTTGGTGCCGGCTCACATTTAACATTTGCAAGTAGTAAAAACTAACATTAGTACAATTCGCATATGAAATCTTCCAGTCAATGAGGAAATGTTTTTCTTACGAAATGCAATGATGATTTTTGTCCTACTACTTGCAAGTCAAGTCATGCTTGTACATGTTCATAGTTGCCATATCATTCCTTTAACCTGCCCCCCTCTCTCCCCTCTTTAGTAGGTCCTGATGACTTGTACATTGTAGAACCTCTAAGGTTTTCTCCAGAGAAAAAGGTACAGTGTCCATTTTGCCTGCGGTGGTAGGCTGCTGTGTACTCGAGGGGCCGTGGTTTTTCCAAATCACTCGCTGGTTCGGTTCAGGAAAAACAAATCAAAGACACATAGACAGAGCAACGATCAGTGTCCATACATAACGTCAAGAACGTTTTAGCTGTTTAAGTGTACAAGTGAGTGATTTGGAACACAGCCCCAACAGTTTTTTCATACTGCTCCAATTGATCCACTTCTCTCCTGACTGAAATTTATCTAGCAGTGTGCTCACAAGGCTCACCTGATCTTGTTCTTAGTAGTACTTTTTTCTCTTCTACTTTTACCTCCGTGTCTTCAACTTCTTCTTTTTCTGTCACTCATCCAAGGAAATGTTGATGTGGTGTTTGTTTGTTTTGTTTTGTTTTTATATGCCGTCAATTCCTGAATTACTGGAAACCTTTAAAATGACAGGTATATACATGACTTTTATTCAGTGAGACAGATAATAGAAGATCTTTTCTCCGCTTGAGATGCTTCAAAACACTCACTGAGCTTAAATGCTGTTTGTAGTGTTATACGTCGGAAAAGATTGAAAGCAGTGTTTTTGTAAGACAGAAAGCGTATTTCTTCATCAGAGTTGCATAGAAATGAGCTTCAGAGCACAGAATGGGTGAGGAATATATATAAATCTACTGATCAATCTGAGCTGGGATGGATGGATGGATGGTGAGCAGTTTCAATGATCACTAGAATTGGAGTTTAATGTAGAGAGTGATGCATACAGAGATTGATTTTCACTGTTGCAGGATGAGCAGATAAGTGAATAAGGACGGTGTTTATGATTACAGCAGCAGCGGTCATGTACACATGCTCCTGGAGCACCGCTGTTTCTGTCAAATCAGTGGAACAGAGCAAACTGTTATACTGTATAAATACTCGTTTTCCAAAGATATAAAATGGTAAGAAAGGGATTTTAGAGGAATTGGAGTGCGTTTCCGATGACGGATGTAGGCGTAAGTTTCTTTTTAAAAGTTATCTAAGGAAATCTATCTGTGGAGTTTCATCCTATGCAACTGTGATGGATAAGGGTAACTATAGGTTAATATAAAACTATAGTTCACTGGACGTAATGCATATGCTTTTTAATTTGTAGGGGGCCAATAATTTTGGAGTTGACGCTGTGTTTCTCTTTCAACCTGTATGTTATCATTTAACCTGAAGTACTGTACTTTCTCGTCTGTCTTCATTCTGTTCATAAAGGTGGTTTTCTACAGCTGTAGATTTTTTAATGTATATTCATTCTGCACGTAATGAAATCTTTTCCTCTCTGTCGTCCCTCTTGCAGAAAAAGCGCTGCAGGATGAAAGGAGGAGAGAAAGCGACTGTGACACCTGCTAACTGCAGCCCTGAAAGCGAAAGTGTAAACGTGCCTCAGTTCCTGCCGTCAAACTGCGGCGACGCCGCCACGTCCACCTGCTCATCCAGAGAGGGCGTGGCTGAGCGCAGCTCTGAGGGCTCATCGTCCTCCTCCTCTTCCTCCTCTTCTGCCTCCTCTTCATCATCATCTTCTACAGCATCGGATGACTCCAGCTCCAGCATCATCCCTTCCATTAATGGTCACTGTGTGGGTCTGAAGAACGAGCCGCTCCCAACGGCCAAGAGCAAGACAGAGAAGAGGTCTTTTAAGCGGAGACGGTCTAAAATGGCTGATCAGCAACAGCAGCCACAGTCACATGGGCGCTACGGGGCAGGGTTACTGCACACCCCTATTCCGGTGGCAACGTGCGTCATGCCGACGCTTCAGCAGCTGATGAAGGGGAAACAGGAACTCGGCATGGGGACGTTCGGAGTAACGGCCGTCACCGGACACGTCTGAGAACCCTTTCTTCAGCACTATATCACAGCTTTATAGACAGAAAAAGTGAACGAATCGCTCCGTCTTCTACGAGGGAGCAGGCGGACATTATCGTGTTGGTTTATTTTTCTTTTCAACGTCTTTCTCTTCCTTTTTCTAACACTATTCACCGAGCCAGACTCTGCCACATATGCTCAAGCACACAGAGAAATTCAGACTCTACAACACGACCCCCGTTTCTCTCAAATTTCTTCTTCCCTTTCGTTCTGTAATCCTCTCCTCTTTTATGTGCCTTTATTTGTCCGTTAACCAACTGAAACCGACCACAGATCAAGGTGAAGGGTCCTTATTTAGTTTTCTTTCATTTTTGGAGAGAAATTCTATTTTATTTTTTAAAAAAGGTTTGGGATACAAAAATACTAACTTTTGAGAAGTATGACTGAGTCCTTTTTTTCTTTCTTTTTTTCTTTCTTTTTTTTGTGTGGCATAAGTGGACCAGCAGGACAGCAACGGAAGGCCAGGAGTGGACTTTCTCCAAACGCTCTTCCTACACACTACCACAGATCTCTGTCCACTCTCTTCCTTTCACACCCACTCTGATTTTCAGTACAGTCAGTGTTAGCTCAAGTGTTCACACTTTCCCCTGTGCTTTTGGGGAAACAGGTCTAGTTTTACTTGCACACTCCATCTTGTCGGCTCTTTCGGTGTGTGTGTGTGCGTGTGTATCCAGTTGTGTCTAGTCATTGTGTAGTGGGACCAGTGTGTGTGTATCATGTAGCAAGTGGCTCTGTAGCACTTTAACATCCACCAGCCCAGTGAGCAGAATTGAATGAAGAACAGATCCAACCATTTTCCTTTTCCTTTATTATATAAGTCTCTCTCTCTCTCTCTCTCTCTCTCTCTCTCTTTCTGTGTGTGTGATTTGAAGAGTCTCTTTAACATGTTCAGGCAGGGCCTGTACTCTGTGAAATTTAAACACACGTATAGACCAGGCATTTTACTGCATCCAGACTCCAGCTTGTTTCCTCCACTGTATGATTTATGACAATGTGGCAGGTTTATTCCTAGTTTTATTCCAAATGGTCAGTTACATATACATGTACAGGTACAAATAAATAAATAAATCTATATAAAGTGTTTGTCCTGACCACCCTGCACAGTGGACAGGGTGTGTACCATTTTATTTATATATTTATTTATTACAATGTCACTGTTGGCTTGGGCCTGTTCAAGCGTAAAGGTTTCTAGGTTAACAAAGGACGTGTGTTAGCCCTTACGGTGCCCCTGTGGGGTGTCCTCAGTATTTATTAAAAAAATCATTATAGTACACACACATCTAGCTGTGAAACCTGCAATGGTACGCCTGTGCTTTTCTCGTTTTCTACCTTATGTAATCCTGAGAAAGCTGGAGTCTGAGCGCTAGCCAAATGCCACCTACTACACAATCACACACATCCTTCCCTCTCGCTAATTCTTACTGCTTTCTAACCCGATGAGCCTGACGTCACACACTGGGTAAAATCTATGGCTCTTTCTGAGGATCTTGTGTTATAGGTGTTTGATGGATCTGTTCTGATGAGTTCCTCATTGTATTGGCTGCAATTTTAAGAATCCTTTGTGTGTGTGTGTGTGGGGACACTGCTCTTCCTGCTGATTTGGGATCTGCATTCGTTTTATTATATTTGTGAAAACACCGTGTATCTTTCTCATTCCTAAATACGCCACTGTACGTGAAGCCACATCTCTTTTGGCATTCTTTTGCGGTGTTCATATTCTCTTTATGTACGTCTAACACTCTTATCTCTGTGTGTGTGTGTGTGACTGGCTCACTGGACCGCTCATCAACCCACTCTAGTTTTATGGTATTAAGTCAATTGTGCCGTTTCTTTAGCCTCGAGTCGTTCGAATGATTTACCCCCCCCCCTTATTCATTTCATCAGTGCTCTTTAAGGAATGTGAACTTTGTCTGAATTGATAAAGGGAAAGGTTCCAGTGGGTTTTTTTTCGAAACACGCCGTCTTCATGCGACGTCACCCACCGAGGACTTCCACATTCAGAGGGAGGTGTTTTTTAATGTTCTCTGTTCGATCATGTTCTCCTTTCTACATTGTGTTGAATGTATATGAAAATGTATTTGTTTGTCATTTGTTTCCAGTGTGTATGGGTGTTTTTTAAACTGTGTGGAAGAAGATTAATTATCCGTATAACCCTAGTGATTAGAGCCCCGTGTCTCGGGCTCTCACTCCCTCAGCACTTTGGAGAACTCCTCATGCCTTTTTTTTCCTCCCCCTCCTTTTCTTTTCTTTTTAACGCTAGCCCTTGTTTAAAGTGCTTCTTCTACCCGTGCTTTTCTTGGTGTCCTCTAGTGGCCATGATGTTGTGTATTTAAATGGCCAGTAGAAGATACCAAATTCTACACCAGATAATCTGTGAGGATACAATGCACAGTATTTTTCTTTTTCTTTTTTTTTTGGAAACAGGTGTAATTGTAACTACAGTGATGTAGTGCCAATAGAAAACTGTGAATTTCTAAATAAAGACACTTTTTTTTCTTTCATTGTGGCATGTCATCATTTCTTTTGTAGTTCAGAAACTGTAGTTAATAAAGTCCACTGGAAAAGATACCCAGAGGTAGAATTCATATACACTATATTGCCAAAAGTTTTGGGACGTCTGCCTTTACATGCACATGAATGTAATATGGAGTTGTCCCGCCCTTTGCAGCTATAACAGCTTCATCTCTTCTGGGAAGGCTTTCCACAACGTTTAGGAGTGTGTTTATGGGAATTTTTGACGACATTTGTGAGGTCAGGCACTGATGATGGACGAGAAGGCCCGGTTCACAGTCTCCGCTCTAATTCATCCCAAAGCATGAATTTGTCCAAAATGTCTTGGTATGAAGCTGAAGCATTAAGAGTTCCTTTCACTGGAACTTAGGGGCTGAGCCCAACCCCTGAATTCAATGATTTGGAGGGGTGTCCCAAAACTTTTGGCAATATAGTGTAATTTGCTGCTATAAAGGCATCATGCAGCATTGCCATTATTTGGCCTGTGACCTTCGTATGAGAGTGCTCACTCTGTACAGGATAAAGGGACAATTACTGACTGTGTTTTAACAGATGAGCAGTGAACGTGTTCGCCTGCTTTCCCCGTGTCCATCAGTGCAACAGAAGACGAGCTGTACAAGGGCATAAGCACTGATTTCCCATGAAGCAGAAGGGTGGACTTGTTCAGAAAGGCTGAGCCAGCATTCTCCTCTCAAGTATCAGGAGTGGCACCAAGGACAAAGGCAGACTTTGTTTCATTGATCTGTTTGTGACTGGCACAGGACAGTAGAACAGAGAGCATTTGGGACAATATATTTAAAATAAAATTCTATGTCCTATACAGAGTAATTACATGTAATGAAATGCTGTTTGACTGATGCAAAAAGTAGAATAAAAATTGTTCAAAACAAGTACAATCCAATTGGATTGTACAATCCAAAGGAAAGGACCTACAGTATATATATATATATATATATATATATATATATATATAAAAGCATAACTTAAATGTGCCAAAGCCTTTTCAATTGTTTCAATAAATTTTGTTGATTTTTTGTTATATGATGATGTATATTGAGGTATATTTAGTTTTTTGTTTCCTGATCTAGTTACACATGACATTACACACCAATCAGCCGTTACATTAAAACCGCTGATAGGTGATGTAACACTGATTATCTTGTTACAGTGGTGAGATATATTTGGCAAGTAAGTTTTCAGAGCTGGAAGCAGGAAATATTGGGCAGTTGTAAAGATCTGAGCAACTTTGACAAGGTCCAGACTGTGTCACTTCACCTTTCAGATACTGTACACAGGCTCTATTTTTTGGCGTCCTTAGTTTTTTTTTGTTTTTTTTTTCTATTTCTCCAATATTTTTTAATTTTTTCTTTATCGTAAATGCATGGTGTATGATAAAGTAGCCTGGATTTTCATTTCATTGCAAATTATATACAGTATATAACGGTGTTTTAGCTTCTGTCAGCTAAGAACAGAAAGCCGAGGCTGCACTTGGCACAAACTCACCAAAAATGGACAGTTAAAGACTGGAAAAACAAGCAGAATCTCGATTTCTGATGAAACTCATAGATGGTAGGCACAGAATTTAGAAGCATAACAGAATAAATCCAGGAACCTAACCTGGATTGTATCACCAGTCCAGGCTGGTGGAGATGCCATAATGGTATGAGGAATGTTTTCTTGGCACAACTTGAGCCTGTTAAAACACTATTTTGCCAAAAGTTTTGGGACATCTGCCCTTACATGCACATGAATGCAATATGGAGTTGTCCCGCCCTTTGCAGCTATAACAGCTTCAACTCTTCTAGAAGGCTTTCCACAAGGTTGAGGAGTGTGTTTATGGGAATTTTTGACGACATTTGTGAGGTCAAGCACTGTTGATGGACGAGAAGGCCCGGTTCACAGTCTCCGCTCTAATTCATCCCAAAGGTGTTCTATCGGGTTGAGGTCAGGACTCTGTGCAGGCCAGTCAAGTTCCTCCACACCAAACTCTCTCATCCATGTCTTTATGGACCTTGCTTTGTGCACTGGTGTGCAGTCATGTTGGAACAGGAAGGGGTCATCCCCAAACTGTTCCCACAAAGTTGGGAGCGTGAAATTGTCCAAAATGTCTTGGTATGAAGCTGAAGCATTAAGAGTTCCTTTCACTGGAACTAAGGGGCCGAGCCCAACACCTGAAAAACAACAGCTGTATTCAATGATTTGGAGGGGTGTCCCAAAACTTTTGCCAACATACCGTATCCATCAATCATTACATAAATGCCACATTTGACCATCTTCTAATGGCTACTTCCAGCATGCACCGTGTTATGAAGCAACAGTCGTCTCAAAATGGTTTTAACAAACATGACGGTAAGTCCAAGTGGTCTTCCCAGTCACTGGATGTGAATCCTGTAGAGCATCTTTGGGATGTAGTAGAAGAGGAGGTTGACAGCATGAAAGCAGACCTGAAAAATCTGAAGGCACTGGGTGATGCAGTCATATCAACAGGATCTCGAATGATCCAACAATCTTATGGACTCCATGCCACAAAGAATTAAGACTGTTTAGAGACTAAAGGGAGGCTCTGCCCAGTATTAGTTCCTGAGTGAGCGTACATGATAACAGATGTTTTACAATATCAAATGTAACTTTGAACAGTAATAAGATATGATGTGTTATAGATCTGAATAGATAATAATAAAACACTAAATTGCTGAAGAATAAAACACTTCAGGCTGTCCGGTTATTGGAAATGAATCAACCTGTCTTCTCCAGCATCATTCTCAGCACCCCTTACTGATTATTTTCCTCTGACAGCACACCCTGACATGATTTATTTCTTCATTAAGTCTGACCATTTCCCTGACCACTAGCCATTAGGTGGCTTTTATTTTGACACCATTTCGGTGGTAGGTTGACAGACAGACCCCTGTCTCCCTTTCATTTACCTGCTTGCTGCTGTATCTGGATCCTTTAGGGAGGCAAAAAAAAAAAAAGGTAAAGAGAACTTCATTCTTCATTCATTTTCTTGTAAATTTATTTTTTATCAGTAATTGATGAAGCTCATTGAAAGAAAACGGAAACAGCTCGCGCACGTCTTAGGCGTCGTGTTTATGTTATTCAGTGTGTCTTTGCTGTGGGATTTGTTGAGGAAACAGGCCGTTTTATATGATAAACAAACACATTAGGTTATGTCTGATCTGCTCGTTTAGTTGTGACCGGTGTATTTAAGGGTTTAGTAGCTTTGTCCGTTTGTCCGTGCTGCTGCTTGAGGTTAGCCGATAAGCCTCGCGTGTAGAATTAACAGTTCCACCGGGGTCTAATCTCCATCAGCCGGACACATCCCTGTGTGTGGTCAACACTGATTTCACTGAAGAGGAAATAAAAAACATTCACACCTCTAACATGAATGCTGTAGCTAATTCACACTGGAACAAGATGCAAAAACTATATAGTGAGACCATAGAGAGACTTCCATGAATCTTACTATTTAACAAATCAAAACCAAAATGATCTCCAAAGTCCTTGAATCACTCAGCAAATTGTGTCTGTCTAATCCTAGAGAATCCACACAATCCATTTTCTTGGTCATCTGACAGTTTCTGTATGTGGCCGAAAGTTTGTAGATGCCTGACCATCACGTTCGGATGTTGCTGACCGTCACACATTTCCCCCCTTTGTATTTGTTGTTATAATGTGCGCCACTCTTTTGTGAAGGTTTTCCATCCATGTATCTGCTGTTACAACGCGATCCGATCTTCTTGGAAGGTTTTTCCAGTAGATGTCGGAGCGTGTCTGTGGGGATTAGTGGTCATTCAGCTACAAGAGCCATAAGTGAGATCAGACACTGATGGGATGGTCTGGGGTTCAGTCGGTGTTCAGTGCAGGACTCTTCCAGTCCAAACCTAACACGCCGTGTCTTCATGGAGATCTCAGTCGGCTTGTGAACAAAGTTGACTGGGATTGACTGACTCTAAGCTTCATGTGACCCTGTGTAGAATGAGTGGTATGATGGATGGATGGATGGTAATTCTACAACATATAGCATAGGCGTCCTATACAGTTGTATACTTCTAACTTCGTGGTAAAAGTTTTGGGAAGAACCTTGTACATTTACTGCATTCGGCAGGAGCCCTTATCCAGAGCCCTTATCTCATTTTGTACAACTGAGAAATTGAGGGTTAAGGGCCTTGCTCAAGGGCCCAGCAGCAACAACTTGGTGGACTTGGGATTTGAACTCACAACCTTCCAATCAGTAGTCCAACACCTTCACCAATAAGCTACCACATCCCCACATTACATGGCTGTAATGGTCAGGTGTCCACAAACTTGTGGCTGTTTCGTGTATTCGCAAAGGCTATTGCTGGTGCACTGAAACACAACTTAGCAAATCATTTATCCTGGAGTGTGTGTTTGAGTGTGAACTCTGCCCTTAATTAGTGAGTCAGTGGTGTCAGTATTAGTGCTGAGGAGTTTGTAATCTAGAGAGTCCTGCTGAACCCCCACAGGTCATATATCTTTTACAAATGGAAAACGTTGTTTTATTGCTTTATATTTAAGTTGCGTAGAAGTGAGATCTCACTTGTCACTCTTGCTTTGCTGCTGTGAATGTGAGTTCAGGGTGTCAGGTTTGGATATGGTGAGAAATTTGGCCTCATATGTTTCATGCCAGCTCAGATATGCCAAATGTTATTATGTGTAAGCTCAAAGAGGTCTGGCTGTATTGTGACTGACAGGAGATGCAGCCAATTAGAAGAGAGAAAGAGTTAGAAGTTAGAAAAAGACAGAGAGAAAGACACAGAGAGAGAGAGAGACAGAAAGTGAGAAAGACACAGAGAGAGAGAGACAGAAAGAGAGAAAGACACAGAGAGAGAGAGAGAGAGACAGAAAGAGAGAAAGACACAGAGAGAGAGAGAGAGACAGAAAGTGAGAGAGACACAGAGAGAGAGAGACAGAAAGAGAGAAAGACACAGAGAGAGAGAGAGAGAGAGAGACAGAAAGAGAGAAAGACACAGAGAGAGAGAGAGAGAGAGAGACCGAATGTAAGAAAGACAGGGAGAGAGAGACAGAGAGAGAGAGAGAATGAGCACGCACTTTGTGTTTTCGGTGCAAAGGAGTTTAGGCTTTTTGGTTTTTTCGAATCTCGTCAAGCCGTGTTTTTAGGAACATGTCTTTACAGCTGCTATATCAGCTATATTAGCGCTAAGAGGAATATAATTTGTCTCGTGGATATTCCACAACTTTAAATATAAATAAATGAATTTATAAATTAAAAATATGAATTAAAATGTATTTTGTTTTGTTGTTTGTTTAATTTATTATTATTATTATTATTATTATCATTATCATTATCATTATTATTATTATTGTTAAATTAATTCCATGACAAAGTGGATTATTTTTGTGTAACAGCATGACCTATTGTGTGTTATTGCATGACTAATAAATGCTGGATTGTCTGATTTCTGTCACCGACCTTGGTGATGGGATTAGTTATTAGTTATGCACGAATTGCTGGAGTGTTTCATTCGCCAGAAGGTTCTGTGGCTGTGAGTGTTAATTAACTTGATAAACTGGCAGCTCAGTGTTTAATATTAGTAATTATCATGGTTTCATCTGTTGATTTACTTCAGGATGGCTGAACCACCCGAGTCATGTGACTGTTTTGTGTCTCTGCCACCTGGATCGAAATACGACCAAGTGATATTTGGTAAGAATTCGGATCGACCAAGGGACGAGGTACAGGAAGTGGTTTACCTCCCTGCTGCCGCCCATGGCCCCGGGGCCACAGTGGAGGTAAGCGAATCCTTTTGCCTGCAACATGATAACATTTAATTTGTATGAGCTCATCTATCAAGTTGTATCAAGCTAGCTTGAACGGTGAGGATTAGCACGTACAAAGATATCTTTCTCTTCTTTTCTAATTGTTGCTATAATAATATGAATTATTTCTTTACATTATAAAATGTGACATGTTTAGTGTGAGAACAGAACAGAGTGTGAGGAATGAGTCTGTAAATACTGAACCATGACTGACCGGTCTCTATATTTCCTCTCCAGTGTACATATATCTCAATCCCGCAAGTGGAGCACACACACGCGGTGGTGCTGAGCAGACCTGCCTGGCTGTGGGGGGCTGAAATGGGAGCCAACGAACACGGCGTGTGTATAGGGAACGAAGCCGTGTGGACCTGTGAACCTGTAAATCCAGAGGAAGCGCTGCTTGGCATGGACCTGGTGCGGTGAGTCCTGCCATCTTAACTTATTCATGATTAATCTGCTAACGGAAAACACATTTATACACTCACTGGCCACTTTAATAGGAACACCGCTCTTCATCACATGTGGACTTTGAGGACAACAACCCATTAATCAATACACCAAATGTCCTTCTACCTATGCTGTATCTGTATGTATTATGACTGTAGAAAGCACACATTCTCCGGTGTCACCTAAATGAGGATGAGGTTCTCTTTTGAGTCTGGTTCCTCTCTTCCTCTTACCATCTCAGGGAGTTTTTCCTTGCCACAGTCTCCTGTGAATCAAATGGCAGCCACACAGTGCATAAAAGCATGCAGATGCAGGCCAAGAGCTTCAGTTAATTCTTTATACCAGAAGCCAAAAAAATGGAATTTGGACATGTTTTGTTGTGTCTGTGTTCAACATTGATTTACTTTGTCATGTCACTCCACAGTGGCTCATATAAAACTTATATAGACACTCAGGGTTTTAAGAATTTGTAGTTTTCCATAAGTTTTTACTGAGCCTACCAGGGGCAACATATTCATAGAAAAGTTCCCAAAAAAACAAAAATGGTTAGTGATTTTCCCACATAAATGTTTCTATGTTTAAAGTAAATGCTGATATCAAACCCATTTCCGCTCTCTTAGATATCCCAAGTGTTTGTCATAAGCTTCTAACATGTGAAGGTGTTCTCTTCAACCACTACAGTTCTGTGTAAGGTTATCCAACAGAGGGAAAAAACACATGTCTCACACTGAAGCTAGCCTAAAATTAGTCCTGACTCATTTTATATCGGACTCACAGCCAGAAAATAATTCATTTGTTTATACTGATTGAAAATATCTGATACATCGATTTCCATTTCACCAGCAGAACAGAACGCAAGGATTTAATGTTTAACTTTCACAACAAGGGGAAAATGTGATCTCAGTGACTTTGACCTTTGGCTTTGTTGGTGCTTGACATGCCGTTCTGAGTGTTTCAGCAACTGCTTATCTCTTGGGATTTTCACACACCGTAATCTCTAGCAGAGGGAATCAACCTTAAAAACAACTAAACATGTAAACAGTAGTTTCTGATCTGCTAACACATTTTTTTCCTAGGAGCTTCATAGTTTAAGAGTGGAACTCAGAAATATGTCAAAAAAGCGGTCTTTTATTATTCCCTTATATAATAATATGGCAGCCGGGCCGTTTGACATGATTGACAGTTCAGCAGATATTTTAGGCTCTTTGCTTGAGAGTTGCAGTGATTCAGCATCTTTGCTTTCAGTCGTGATAAATGGAGATTTTTTTTCATTCCTGTTCGCTATTGTGGAGTCTATGAATGTGTGTCTGACTTAACTATCATGAAGAAGTACATTATATTGCCAAACGTTTTGGGACACCCCTCCAAATCAGTGTTGTTTTTCAGGGGTCAGGCTTGGCACCTTAGTTCCAGTGAAAGGAATTCTTATTGCTTCAGCAAGCTGCAATTCTTTTCTTTGCATATCCCAGCCGAGAAAGTTGGGGTCAGACTGAAAGGGCAGCTATACATTACTGCATATCCCATCCTTGGAGGGTCAGCCATGATGCAGGTCTCCTGGAGCAGGGAGGGTTGGTTAAAGGCCCAATGGTGGCAGCTTGAACCCTAGTCTTCCAATCAACAACCCAGAGCCTTAACCACTTGAGCTACCACCACCCCTAAACAATTGAGGGTTAAGGGCCCTGCTTAGTTGCCCAACAGTGGTGCTTTGGCTTGAACCCCAGTCCTCTGATCAACAACTCAGAGCTTTGATGCAGCTCCCTGGAGCACAGAGGGTTAAGGGCCCTGCTTAGTTGCCCAACTGTGGTGCTTTGGTGGTGCTGGGGCTTGAACCCCAGTTCTCCGATCAACAACTCAACAATAACTAATAGAAAAATAGAAAAGGGTGAAAAGTTGAACAGTTCTTCAGATAAAATGACATCAGGTGCAGCTAATATTGTTTAGACTTGTTACAATCTGTACTGTTAAACTGCAACACTATCACAGTCATAAGCAGAAAACAGCATGAATAAGGTCATGAGAGAAAGGAATATCTCTCCTTTCTGTATCTTCTACAGCTTTCTTTGATACATACACCTGGGGCTGAGGTCCAGGTGTGAACTGGACAGATATTAGAAAGAAATACTGTAGCAGAACACATGCACAAGAACATGCAAGCACCTCCATGTACCTGGATGTAACACTTTGAATAAACTGTGTGTGGTTACAGGGAAGGCCAAAAGGTTAGCGATAGTCTGTTTGGAAAATTCCAGAAATCGATGTGATGACTTTTAGCAGTTTTTTTGATTAGCGAATATTTGTAATTAGGGAGTCTGTTAGGAGTGCAGCCATGACACTGTTTTATAGAGTCACTGATTTTTCTGTTGCGTTACCATGAAGCTGCCAGAATTTGTTTCTACTTGCTGTTGCCATAGTAACAACAATTATCAGTGGGAGGGGCAACCTGCATTCCAAAGCAGTTCTCTTGCTGCTAAAATAAATCATGGAGATTTTGGTGTTTGTGTATAATATCCAGCAGTGTTTATCTGCATCATATCATATATGAGATGAAGGAGAAGCAGAGAGTGCTCTGTCACGGGTCACATGACCTCTTCACTCCCATTTGTCACATCGCTGGACACACCCACATCTGGTCGATAACGATCGTTGGCTCTCATTTCTGCTGAAGTTAGCCGCTCTTACTGAAAATGAATGATCTCCGGCTTGCTTTCTCAGTGCGAGTCAGTGTGTGTGTGAATGTAGCATTACATTCATCTATCTATCTATCTATCTATCTATCTATCTATCTATCTATCTATCTATCTATCTATCTATCTCTTATAGATTATAGTGAAATTACTGACTTAACACAGGAAATGCACAGTAATGTGTGTGAAAGTCTGGAGTCTGTATATAGAAAAATTTGCTCTCAACTGTAGGTTGGGTGTGTAAGAACGGTGGATAAAGTGTGTGTGTGTGTGTGTGTGTGTGTGTTCAGCTTGGCTCTGGAGCGTGGTGACAGTGCGTGGGCCGCTCTGCGTGTGATCACCGAGCTGCTGGAGCAGCATGGTCAGGGTGGAGCCTGCAGAGAAGATCCCGAACACTTCAGCTACCAAAATACCTTCCTGCTGGCTGACCGCCAAGAAGCCTGGGTCCTCGAGACGGCTGGGAAACTGTGGGCTGCTCAGAAAATCACAGGTCACTGTTCTGCTGCCTTTTATTAAGACATCAGACATGAGGATTTTACTTTTTAACATTAAGATGCGTTAATAAATGTAGTAATAAATTCCTCAGTTGAGTAACTAAGTCAGTAAACTGGGGTGAATCTGCACCATGAAGACAATATGGTCCTAAAAGCTGACTTTTTCTAGACTTTTCTTACTAAAAAGATTTGCGTCTGTTACAAATGATAACAGTGAAGTTTGAAAACTTTTAATTCAGATCTCTGGAGTGTTTTTTTCTGTCACTGAGAGAGTTCTGTAGCTTAGAGTTATTGATACTCAACACTGTTGCTATCCTCCCTTTCAGTAAGGAACACAAAAGCTATTTAAGTGCTAATAGCTGCCTCTTACTGAGGCAATTCAGCCCGCTAAACACGAGCCGATTACAAATTACCGTCCAGGAGTCTCATTTATCAGCGGAGGATGTTGTGTCTCAACCGTTTCCATGGACAGAACCTGATTTATCAAGTTATTTAAATTTTCTTGGTCACATACACAACTATACACAGTACGACATGCAGCTAAATGCTTACGACTATCTGGATTCTAAAAAATATAATCCAACAGAATCCAGTCAAAAAGGGAGGGATTTATGAAATAAATAAAATATATTTTATTTATAAATAAATAAAATAAAATTTAATAAATAAATAAATAGTACAATAAATTGAAATAGAATTAAATAAAAAATATATAAAAAATAAATAAAATAAAATAAGAAAATGCAAATTCTTGTTCAAAGTAGAATAGGAAATGAAATAAAGCGGCATTAGCTGTGGAAAAAAATAAATAGACAAAATATAAAAAACCCCACAGCGTATGAAGTGTGCTGTGTAAAGAGTCAGTTGAGGTAGTGAGTCTTGTGAGACAAGTTATTCTTATTCGTGTGGATGAGTGTGTTTTTATACACATCTTTTTATACACACATGTCTGTGTGTGAGTGGTAGAGACATCTAATGGCACTTACAAGATGTAGGTGAGAAAATATCCTGAAAATAGTCTGATTAAATCTACTAGTTGTGTTAGGAATAGGCAAGAAGTCTTTATTATCGCCACGCATACATTACAGCACAGTGAAATTCTTCTCTTCACATATTCTAGCTGAGGAAGTCAGGGTCAGAGCACAGGGGCAGCTAAGATACAGCGCCCCTGGAGCAGAGAGGGTTAAGAACAGTGACAGCTTGGTAGTGCTGGGGCTTGAACCCTGATTTTCTGCTCAGCAACCCAGAGCCTTAATCACTTGAACCATTACTGCCGTGTACAATTGAAGTAAATCAAATCTGTGAGCTTTTTTATCTAGAATTTAATTTTTATCTAGAAAAAATCTAGAATTTTTATCTAGAAAAAAAATTAGGTAAATGATGTGCCAATAGAGCAGGAATGAAGGGTGAAGGTGTCAAAAACAGGCAGAATAATAATCTTATCTTATTTCTAATAACTTCTTAATGAGAAATAGCAGAGAGATTTATCATCACTTGTTAATAATCTTTTTTTGTAGTATTTATGGCATTATGGCACTTATCCTTCCTTCTTTCCTTCCTTCCATCCTTTCTTCCATCCTTCCTTCCTTCCTTCCTCCCATCCTTCCTTCTTTCCTTCCTTCCATCCTTTCTTCCATCCTTCCTTCCATCCTTCTTCCTTCCTTCCTTCCTTCCTTCCTTCCTTCCTTCCTTCCTTCCTTCCTTTCTTCCATCCTTCCTTCCATCCTTCCTTCCTTCCTTCCTTCCTTCCTTCCTTCCTTCCTTCCTTCCTTCCTTCCTTCCTTCCTCCCATCCTTCCTTCTTTCCTTCCTTCCATCCTTTCTTCCATCCTTCCTTCCATCCTTCTTCCATCCTTCCTTCCTTCCTTCCTTCCTTCCATCCTTTGTTCTATCCTTCCTTCCTTCCTTTCTTCCATCCTTCCTTCCATCCTTCCTTTCTTCCGTCCTTTCATCCATCCATCCTTCCTTCTGTCCTTCCTTCCTTCCTTCCTTCCATCCTTCCTTCCTTCCATCCTTCCATCCTTCCTTCCTTCCATCCTTCCTTCTGTCCTTCCTTCCATCCTTCCTTCTGTCCTTCCTTCCATCCTTCCTTCCTTTCTTCCATCCTTCCTTCTGTCCTTCCTTCCTTCTGTCCTTCCATCCTTCCTTCTGTCCTTCCTTCCATCCTTCCTTCCTTTCTTCCATCCTTCCTTCTGTCCTTCCTTCCTTCCATCCTTCCTTCTGTCCTTCCTTCCATCCTTCCTTCCTTTCTTCCATCCTTCCTTCTGTCCTTCCTTCCATCCTTCCTTCTGTCCTTCCTTCCTTCCATCCTTCCTTCTGTCCTTCCTTCCTTCCATCCTTCCTTCTGTCCTTCCTTCCATCCTTCCTTCCTTTCTTCCATCCTTCCTTCCATCCTTCCTTTCTTCCATCCTTCCTTCCTTCCTTCCTTCCTTTCTTCCATCCTTCCATCCATCCTTTCTTCCATCCATCCTTCCTTCCATCCTTCCTTCCATCCATCCTTCCTTCCATCCTTCCTTTCTTCCTTCCATTCTTCCATCCTTCCTTTCTTCCATCCTTCCTTCCATCCTTCCATCCATCCTTTCTTCCATCCTTCCTTCCATACTCCTTCCTTCCTTCCTTCCTTCCTTCCTTCCTTCCTTTGTTCTATCCTTCCTTCCTTCCTTTCTTCCATCCTTCCTTCCATCCATCCTTTCTTCCGTCCTTTCATCCATCCTTCCTTCCTTCTGTCCTTCCTTCCTTCCTTCCTTCCTTCCTTCCTTCCATCCTTCCTTCCATCCTTCCTTCCTTTCTTCCATCCTTCCTTCTGTCCTTCCTTTCTTCCATCCTTCCTTCTGTCCTTCCTTCCATCCTTCCTTCTGTCCTTCCTTCCATCCTTCCTTCCTTTCTTCCATCCTTCCTTCTGTCCTTCCTTCCTTCCATCCTTCCTTCCTTCCATCCTTCCTTCCTTTCTTCCATCCTTCCTTTCTTCCATCCTTCCTTCTGTCCTTCCTTCCTTGTCCTTCCATCCTTCCTTCTGTCCTTCCTTCCATCCTTCCTTCCTTTCTTCCATCCTTCCTTCTGTCCTTCCTTCCTTCCATCCTTCCTTCTGTCCTTCCTTCCATCCTTCCTTCCTTTCTTCCATCCTTCCTTCTGTCCTTCCTTCCATCCTTCCTTTCTTCCATCCTTCCATCCATCCATCCTTCCTTCTGTCCTTCCTTCCTTCCATCCTTCCTTCCATCCTTCCATCCTTCCTTCCATCCTTCCTTCCATCCTTCCATCCATCCTTCCTTCCATCCTTCCTTCCTTCCATCCTTCCTTCCATCCATCCTTCCATCCATCCTTTCTTCCATCCATCCTTCCTTCCATCCTTCCTTCCATCCATCCTTCCTTCCATCCTTCCTTTCTTCCTTCCATTCTTCCATCCTTCCTTTCTTCCATCCTTCCTTCCATCCTTCCATCCATCCTTTCTTCCATCCATCCTTCCTTCCATCCTTCCTTCCATCCATCCTTCCTTCCATCCTTCCTTTCTTCCATCCTTCCATCCATCCATCCTTCCTTCCTTCCTTCCTTCCATCCTTCCATTCTTCCATTCTTCCATCCTTCCATCCTTCCATCCTTTCTTCCATCCTTCATGCATTTTATATTTGTTTCAGGTTTAAAGAATATTTTTTAAAGTATCATCCACCAGTCATTATTTAATAAATTGTTAAATAATTATTGTTTTATTTATTACGGATCCAGATGTGGAGATCCAGAAACTAAACAGATCTCCTGAATTATTTTTTGCCACTTTCAGAGGGAGTGAAGAACATCTCCAACCAGCTGACGATAGGCACAGAGATCACTGCAGAGCATCCGGAGCTGCGCACTCGCGCCCAGTCTCAGGGCTGGTGGAACGGAGAGGATGAGTTTAGCTTCACGGCGGCGTTTAGTCCAGACAACCCGCCCGCTAGGATGGAACTGGCCAAGCAGCGTTACAGAGGAGGCACAGCGCTGCTGCAGGAACATGACGGTGTGTGAACTGGACCGTACATAGCTTTACATTTAATCATTTCATATTGTAATATTTACTGATATTCTGTGTTCTGTGTGAGGTCCAGAGAGAAGAAGTTGATGATTAAATGTGAGCAAAGAGATTAAATCATGACAGTAGATGCAGTTATAGGACGAAGATCTGTGATGGAGAAGAGCAGTGTAAGTGAGGTGCAAATAGTGATTTTATGAATATGACAGTAAGATAGATAAATAAATAAATAATTAAATACAGACATAAACACACAAATCTAAATATAATATTAATCTTAAATTTTTTTGTCTAATATTAATCTTGTTCTATATTTCTTATAGCTTTCTATAAAGCTGCTTTGAGACAATGTCCAATGTTAAAAGTACTATACAAATAAAATTGAATTGAATTAAATTAAGTCAGTTAAGTATTAAGTAGTTTCGTGTCATGTCTAGTGTCTAGTTAGTCTACCCAATGTCTCGTGTTTATGTTAATAAAGCAGTGCTTCTTCGAATCCCACATTTGGGCCTGTCTCCATGGCGTTCCGGCACACGCGCTACCACAGAGGACCGGGTTCGAGCCCCGCACAGGGTGGGGGTGCTCCGGACGTGACAGAATGAACGACCCATAAGCGAGACATGGGGTAGACTAACTAGACACTAGACATGACACTAAACTGAAACGAAAACAGAAAACCAAGGTATAAAACATGACCTGAACACGGACAAGACGTAACATAACATAAAACAATCAAAAATGACCGATGAAGACAGGGACACAAGGATCCCTATTTATAGGGCTACACGTTAAGGTTAATGGGAAACAGGCGATACAACAGGAAGGAGAACAATGGGGAAGGTGTGGCACAAAATACACATGACAAAGCAGGCTCTAGTGATTCACCTGCCTCCAGTGACCTCCTCCAGTGGTCTGGCAGGGAACTGTCCAGCTGTTCCTGACACATACCTGTAATCTATGTAATATATTTAATATTGTGTAACATCACTGTAACATTATAGTGTTTCCTTTCCTCTCTCTCTCTCTCTCTCTCTCTCTCTCGCTGTATTTATATGTATATGTGTGTGGGGGTGTGTGTGTGGGGGTGTGTGTGTGTGTGTATTTCTGTCTGCAGGTACGTTTGTGTGAATGTGTATGTATGTGTGTGTGTACATGCTTCGATCTATGTGTGTTTGATTTTTTGTGCGTGTGTGTTTGTGTGTGTGTGTGCAGGCTCTGTAACAGCAGAGGTGATGATGAGCATCCTGAGGGACAAGCCCAGTGGCATCTGCATGGATTCAGCAGGTTTTCGCACCACAGGCAGCATGGTTTCTATCCTCCCCCGAGATCCCAGCATGCCCTGTGTTCACTTCTTCACTGCCACTCCAGATCCCTCCAGGTTCCTGTCTCAAGGGACACTTCACACCATACTGCTAATTAGATGAAATCTCTAGCAGTGCACCATGTTAATAGTGATATTGCTCATATATCCTGCGTTAATTCACTACGTCGTGGAATTTTCCGGTTAAAGTCTTAGTTTGTCTGTAAATGATGTCTCACTGTAACACTCCTGACCCTGCAGGTCTGTTTTCAAGCCATTCATCTTCTCTGGGAGCGTGCGCCACGTTACTATGGTGATGTCTCCACAGTATGGCTCAGATGATCCTGTAAAGTCTCAGCCTCGATTCCAGCGTCAGGTGGACAGGAAGCACGAGCTTTACCAAGCTCACCAGGGTGCTACGGAGGAAAATCCGGTGAGGAGTCATATCACAAACAGCTGAAACGTTATCCATCAGTTCTGATTCCTCAGAGATACAGATTTATCAGAATGAGATGAAGCAGAGCAGTGTGCTATGTAGTGAGATGTTGTACATGGGCATTAATGTATGTGTGTGTGTGTACATGTGTGTGTGTATGTGAATGTGTGGGTACATGTGTGTGTGTGTGTATTTGTGTGTATCTATATATGTGTACGTGTCTGTGTGTGTGTCTGTGTGTGTATGTATGTGTGTGTGTGCTGTGTGTGTATGTATGTATGTGTATTTGTGTGTATATGCGTATGTACGTGTGTATATGCGTATGTATGTGTGTGTATGTGCGTATGTATGTGTGTGTATGTGCGTATGTATGTGTGTGTATGTGCGTATGTATGTGTGTGTATATGCGTATGTATGTGTGTGTATGTGCGTATGTATGTGTGTGTGTATATGCGTATGTATGTGTGTGTATGTGCGTGTGTGTATGTATGTGTGTATATGCGGATGTATATGTGTGTATGTGTACATGTGTGTGTATGTGTACATGTATGTTTACGCATGTGTGTGTATGTATGTGTGTGTGTACGCATGTATGTGTACGCGTGTGTGTGTGTATGTGTGTGTATGTACCTGTGTGTGTGTGTGTGTGTTTATTGGTGTCTCAGGACGGTGGAGCGTCTCTACAGGAGACTATGCGCTTCTTAGAGTCCCAGTGTCTGCTGGAGATTGAAGCCATGCTCAGGGGCGAGGTGGAGGGTCAGGAGCTCGGCGATCTCTTCTTCGACTGCGTGGACACAGAGATAAAGTTCTACCAGTGAGACCGAGCAGGTAAATAATCCACATTCACAATCTGCTGCTCAGTTCACACGAAGCAGCGCTGTTTAATCCTGCTGGCTAACAGAGCTCACAGTAATGCAGAGTTAACAACATGGAACTGGCTGCGGTCAATACAGTGTTCTGACCCGTTGCTCCGGCAATACGGAGAAGAGGCGTTTCTGCCTTTTAACAGCAAATGTGAACAAAATTAATTAGGCAAAAATGACAATTATCTGAGGGCTATGTTCACGCTAACTGAAAATCTGCTTGGAGCTGAGTGTGAGATATTCAACAGGACTTTATAAGTATGTAATAAAGCTGGAACCTCCGTTTGTGTTTTATTAAAAGATATATTTTTCTGCCTGGTCATTCAGTAATCACATAAACACTGTATTACATGTTGTGTGTGTCACCTTCTAGTAATTTCTGTCGATAATAATGTTATTAATTGAAAGTTTAAATATAATCAGGTTTAATAAAGAGTTAAAAAAAAATCACGCTCTAGTTGTGGAGTGATTAGAATTATGCACAGTATAAGATGGACACGGACTGCAGAGTGGACACTGTTTATTTTGTGTTATTTGTAAAGGTAAGCTCCACTCGGTTGCTTATAAATCGAAACCTTTTCACATATTGTGGTTTTCCGTTCAATTACTACATGTTTAATCTCCAATGTTTATGCTGTAAGCTTCAAGGCGCTACATGCTAGGCTGCTTGTGTCGTAAAAATCAGAATGAAGAATTCAATCATGTCTTATTGTATTCTTTGTTCGGATTCGGGGAGAAAACGTCCTCTAAAGAAATAGTTTTCAGTCGTTTTTTGTGCATGGTTTGTTTCTGTTCAATTGAAATGTAATCACCTGTCAATCAAACCTAATGGGCTGGACTTATTCACTCGCTGCCTGATCACTTCCTGTCAGTTAAAAAACATATATTTTAAGGTTCTTTAAACAGACAGTCCTGATGGCTGGACTTCTTTTCCTCCCTCAGTTATACTCCTGGGCTTCTGGGAAGCTGGTTTCTTGTAGTGTGATGGAACCCCATATTACTTCAGATACACAATCAGCCATTTGACAGCACACACTGGTCTCTATTACAGGTTCACAAAAACCAGCACCAAAAAAGGTACTTAATAATTAGCACCTTAAATGGACGGTCATTTTAAACCGGCAATAATAGAAATAAAAAGAAAAATTTACTTTATAAGTAAAGTGGCACCTATAGGGTTGGCGCCATGTGTTTGGAGGTTTCTGGGTGCTCCAGTGTCCTCTTCCAGTCCAAAGAAATGCCTCTGTAGGCTGAATGGCTTCTCTAAATTGTCCATAGTGTGTGAATGAGTGTTTAGTGGTTAAGGGGTTGGATTACTGATCAGAAGGTTGTGAGTTTAAATCCCAGGTCCATCGAGCTGGGCCCCTGAGCAAGGCCCTTAACCCTCAATAGCTCAGTTGTATAAAATCGGATAAATTGTAAGTCGCTCTGGATAAGGATGTCTGCCAGATATGTCAATGTAAATATAATTGTGTTCTGTGATGGGTTGGCACCTCATCCAGGGTGTGTTCTGCCTTGAGCCCTGAGTTTCCTAGGATAGACTTCATGGTTCTCATGTGTATGATGAATGAGAAGACATTCAGTTCATCCTTTTTTCAGTATTTTCATGGATACATCCAATACTCCACTCGGTCCATTCTAACAATAATCTGCCAAATTAGATTGCTCCTAATTTATGCTTCGTTAAGTTACTTCTTATGTTCTGTAAAGCTGCTTTGAGACAATGCCCAATGTTAAAGGTGCTATACAAACAAAATTGAATTAAACTGAATTGAATTATATGTTTTGGATGTTGTGGCCTTGAAATAGTAAAGTCACAAAGCTTTTATTGTTCATTTCGACCATGTAGCGCTGATGCAGTACACAGTAAATGAACTCCATGAGACCAAACAGAACTAAGAGATAAAGAGTAAATAATGTGTATGACAATTTAATCTCTAAAATGTACAAATTGTGAATTGTATCTCTTGTTTTCGCAGTTGTCTTGTGAATGTCGCTAGTGCTTGCTGATCTGCTCCGGAGAGGGCCGGGACGGGCCTGTTTGCTCCGCTACACCTCTCTTAGTTCTCCTGATGCAATGCAACACATCGTGATGTCCATTAACATGCCACACTAAGTGTAACTGTATGAAACAGGTACTAGATGTTCATGCCCCATAATCATGTGTACTGTACTTGTCGCACCAGGTGGTCATATACGCACCACGTTAATGAGTACATGATAGATTACTAAGGTTGTGTGTGTGTGTGTGTGTGTGTGTAGAGAATAGAGGATGTGAGAGAAGAATAGCCGAGGCATATTCTGATCATTCCTGTGTACGTTCACGAGGGTTCAGCTGCCTGGCTGATCCTCAGAGGAGAATGTGAATAAAGATAACAAGTTTACACTGGATTTCTGCTGCTTTGATTGTTTAATGACATTCTCTATATCAGGGTTCCTCAAATCTTGCCCTGGAGGGCCAATCCAATGCAGAGTTTAGCTCCAACCCTGATCATACTCCTCTGCCTGTGATTTTCTAATGATCCTGAAGACACTGATTAGCATGCTCATGTGGGTTTGATTAAGGTTAGTGCTAAACTCTGCAGGAAAGAGGATCAGATTTGAGGATCCCTGCTGTATATCATCAGTCACCAACACTTTCAGATGCTACAACAGATCTAAGCACAGCTATTATCTTGAGCAGGGAACTAAGATCACGACTGGTGATCAGCCATAACATTATAACTACCGGCCTAATATTGTATAGTGCTGCTAGTATATGGCCTAAACTCCATAAAGGTGTGCTGTTGTATCTGGAACTAAGCAGGTGCTTTAAGTCATGTAAGTTGCATGGTGGAGTCTTCATGGATCAGATGTTTGATCAGATTGAGAATCTGTAGGCCAGCACGAACTTTTTCAGCAGTTTCTTCTGCAGTAGCTCTTCTGTGGGTTCGGACCAGACAGGATTGCTTTCTTTCACCACTCGCATCAGTAAGCCCTGGGTGTCCATGACCCTGTCTGCTGTCTCTGGTTAACAAGTTGTTCTTCCTTAGAGCACTTTTGGTAGGTAGTAACCCCTGCAAACCGGGAATATCCCGCAAGACCTGATGTTTTGAAGATGCTCTGACCCAGTCGTCTAACCAGTACAATTCGATCCTTGGTCAGACTCACTCAGCTTCTTACACTTGTCCATTTTTCCTGCTTCAAGAACTGACTGTACCTACAGCCTGACCAGTACAGGCCCACCCACTGACAGCTGTACTGGCCCACCCACTGACAGCTGCCACTGTAAGGATATAATCAATGTTATTCACTTCTGTGTTTTTAATGTTATGGCTGATTGATATGGATATTCATTCATGGACAGTTGGAAGTGTATATAATATTTATGAGGTACACACATACACTTATAGCCATACACTAGAGCAGACTGAGGACACTTCACAGAAGGGTAAATCACAACAGCAGGGAAAACAGCACTACACATTCATCACACTACATAAAACATGACATACAAGAACAAGCTCAACAAAACACAGTGTTTAGAGACGATGTGACAACATGTAAGAAACAAAACAGCAGCTTTGTAAAGCTTTGTGTTGCTGAAATGGATTCATTTCCTATAACAGGATGCTCTGAAACTGGTTTAAACCACAGCAGTTTCCTAATGCTAACAGTCTTTTATTTGCTTAAAAAATGACATCCTACTTTTTATTTGTTTATAGTTACGTTGTGGAAAGTGTGAAAACTAGGCTCTGTTTTAATTTATTTATAAATAATAAATTATAAATGTATTATAAACAGCAATATTATTATTACTATTATTATTATTATTATTATTATTATTATTATTATTATTATTATTATTATTATTATTATAATGTAATGATAGTAGTCATAATAATAATAATTATTATTATAATAATAAAAAATTCACATAAAAATCTCACAGAAAACTTCACTATAAAAACAACGACATGTTTATTTTTAAAATCTGTTTACATGGAGCACAAAAGCATGTGGGTGTGTCTAAATCAGATCTCTAGCTCCCCAAGTGGTGAATCAGTATATAATGTAGATACACAGACCAAACATAACATTATGTGGTTTCTAATATTGTGTCGGTCCCCCTTTTGCCGCCAAAACAGCCCTGACCTGTCCTGCACTGTGTATTCTGACACCTTTCTATCAGAACCAGCATTAACTTCTTCAGCAATTTGAGCAACAGTATCTCGTCTGTTGGATCGGATCACACGGGCCAGCCTTCACTCCCCACGTGCATCAATGACCCGGGCCATCCATGACCCTGTCGCCGGTGTTCCTTCCTTGGACCACATTTGATAGATACTGACCACTGCAGACCGGGAACACCCCACAAGAGCTGCAGTTTTGGAGATGCTCTGATCCAGTGGTCTAGCCATCACAATTTGGCCCTCTCGTCAAACTCGCTCAAATCCTTACGCTTGTCCATTTATCCTGCTTCTAACACATCAACTTTGAGGACAAAATGTTCACTTGCTGCCTAATATATCCCACCTACTAACAGGTGCCATGATGAGGAGATCATCAGTGTTATTCACTTCATCTCTCACTACTCATAATGTTATCCCTGATTGGTGTAAATTGGGGCTCTGGTAAGGACTCTGGCTCACTACACATTGGGACACAATTTCCGGTGACATGACATTATAAAATGTCAAGTTATCAACAACTGTTATCTTTCTGAAATGTCGCAACATTTCTGGCAAATAGTTATCAAACCCTTAGTCATTACGACTCAAACAAACCGTATATAGCAGTGTACAGAACATCAAATAAAGTTAAAATTCATTAACCTTTGACAGACCACAAGCTACTTATATTTATAGATGAAGCTGGCTGAGAGTCTTCAGGAAATACACTATATTGCAAAAAGTATTTGCTCACCTGCCTTGACTCGCATATGAACTTAAGTGACATCCCATTACTAATCCATAAGGTTCAATATGACGTCGGTCCACCCTTTGCAGCTATAACAGCTTCAACTCTTCTGGGAAGGCTGTCCACAAGGTTTAGGAGTGTGTTTATGGGAATTTTTGACCATTCTTCCAGAAGCGCATTTGTGAGGTCACACACTGATGTTGGACGAGAAGGCCTGGCTCTCAGTCTCCGCTCTAATTCATCCCAAAGGTGTTCTATCGGGTTGAGGTCAGGACTCTGTGCAGGCCAGTCAAGTTCATCCACACCAGACTCTGTCATCCATGTCTTTATGGACCTTGCTTTGGTCACTGGTGCACAGTCATGTTGGACGAGGAAGGGGCCAGCTCCAAACTGTTCCCACAAAGTTGGGAGCATGGAATTGTCCAAAATGTCTTGGTATGCTGAAGCATTCAGAGTTCCTTTCACTGGAACTAAGGGGCCAAGCCCAGCTCCTGAAAAACAACCCCACACCATAATCCCCCCTCCACCAAACTTTACACTTGGCACAATGTAGTCAGACAAGTACCGTTCTCCTGGCAACCGCCAAACCCAGACTCGTCCATCAGATTGCCAGATGGAGAAGCACGATTCGTCACTCCAGAGAACGCGTCTCCACTGCTCTAGAGTCCAGTGGCGGCGTGCTTTACACCACTGCATCCGACGCTTTGCATTGCACTTGGTGATGTATGGCTTGGATGCAGCTGCTCGGCCATGGAAACCCATTCCATGAAGCTCTCTGCGCACTGTTCTTGAGCTAATCTGAAGGCCACATGAAGTTTGGAGGTCTGTAGCGATTGTCTCTGCAGAAAGTTGGCGACCTCTTCGCACTATGCGCCTCAGCATCCGCTGACCCCGCTCCGTCAGTTTACGTGGCCTACCACTTCGTGGCTGAGTTGCTGTCGTTCCCAAACACTTCCACGTTCTTATAATACAGCTGACAGTTGACTGTGGAATATTTAGGAGCGAGGAAATTTCACGACTGGATTTGTTGCACAGGTGGCATCCTATCACAGTTCCACACTGGAATTCACTGAGCTCCTGAGAGCGACCCATTCTTTCACAAATGTTTGTAAAAACAGTCTGCATGCCTAGGTGCTTGATTTTATACACCTGTGGCCATGGAAGTGATTGGAACACCTGATTCTGATTATTTGGATGGGTGAGCGAATACTTTTGGCAATATAGTGTATGACTTCAGTAAAGGAACATAGTCAGCATCGATGCTTCCTGGTTTACTCTGTGCATTACGGGAAGGCGTGAACGTTCTAGTGCACTGGAAGGAGAAAGTGAGAGAAAGAGATAGCCCGTAAAATGTCCGACTCTCCGGTCAGTGCCCTGGTTACTGGACTAGGAGCTGATCCAGACCCTGTGTTAGTTGCTACCAGCACTAATATAAACCAGTGATGTCCATTACAGGGATTTTTGTCAGAGAAAATGAATGAACTAACATCTGTGCCTGTTTTGGATAAATGTTTATGATGTTTATTGGATTCTTATAAACTTACAGTACACACAAAAAGTATTTATTAACACCAACATTGGATGTGCATTGACTGGACTGCAGTATTACCTCCTGACCACATGGTGTCATGTGGAAAAACAAGCAACCCGGAAATCTCTCTCTCTCTCTCTCTCTCTCTCTCTCTCTCGCTCTCGCGCTTTTCATCACCATCATGGCGGACGAGGTGGATGTTGTTGACATCGAAGGAGACGAATGTGATGCAGCTGATAGGTAAACATGCCTCCTGAATACTTATACTGAGCTTTATGAGGTTTATTATGGACGTTGCTTTTCACCCAGGATTCAGTAGAGACGCGACAGGCAAGGCTGTGTTCAGAATAGCGCTGTCTTGGACATGTAGTGCACTTTAAAGGGTGTTTAGACACATTAGTTCATACCCTAATTATTGCACCTAGTTGGGGAGTTGGGAATCATTTGGAAGTTGCCCCTGGGTCTGATATAACTGGACCGGGGTTCTGACATTTCTGTACTGATTTTATTGCTTATGGAAACTATAGGCTATTCCATTTAGTCATACAGTGAACTATTATTTAGTAGCCATTTCATTTTCATCCCATAAAAACATTTATTATGTAAAATCTATCAAAATGAACCCTTAAGCTCTGATCTGGTGCCCATGAGATTACATACTCATATAAAGATCTCACCTGCTTGATTTTGCAGTGATATTACCAGGGCCATGATGCTCCAGGATCAGTACGTCCAGTCAGCTTGGAGGACTGACCCCACTGTGCTGGTAAGACTCTCTTTATTGAGAACTGGATTATATTTTCTCTTATCATTTCTCATGTTGTCTCGTTTTTTTGTCTCTCTCTCAGCCCTGGACCCTGGATAACTCCATCAGCGCTGAGAACCGAGAGATCATCGAGAGCATGCTGCTGGAAGAACAATATCCTTAATGACACACTCTTTCCTTTTGCAGCTTGCTTTTAGATGTGTGTATCCTCTTTAACTCTGTTTACGTATTATTTTGCTGGGAAGAAGGTTCCTAAAGTGGCGTGGACTGATGAAAAGCCTAAAGTAAAAAAGTAAGCAAAGTGGATTGTTCGCAAATTGCTCACGTCTGCCCGTGGGTGATTATTGCTGAAAATATCTAAAAATCATGAAAATGAGTCGTGTCTGTGTGTGTAACCTTGTGCAGGTCACCAGTGAAGAGCTCTGGAGCTTCGGCTCGCTGGGCACAAGAGGAGAAAGATCTCTTCGAGAAAGGACTGGTATGTTGTTGTTTACAGCAGCTAGCCTGATTAAAAAAAAAATGAATTACAACAATGCTGTGATTTTCTGATTGTGTTCTGAACTAGGCTCAGTTTGGTCGGAGGTGGACTAAAATCGCAAAGCTGATCGGCACTAGGACTGTTCTTCAGGTCAAGAGCTACGCCAGGCAGTACTTTAAAAACAAGGTACCGCAGAACAGCACAGACTTTGTGTCTTCTCAAGATGTCGTGTCAGTGCCTTTAGAGATCCTTCAGAAGATTGAATGAAATGTGTGGATGGAATAGAAGCCTTTATTTGTCACATATACATTACGGTGAAATTCTCTCTTCACATATCTCAACTTTGGAAGTTGGGGTCAGAGCGCAGGGTCAGCTATGATACAGTGCTTCTGGAGCAGTGAGCGTTTAAGGGTCTTGCACAAGTGCTGGGGCTTGAACCCTGATCCTCTGATCAACAGCCCAGAGCCTTAACAGCTTGAGCCACCACTGCCCCATCATCATTAGACCTAAAATTATTGCACAGTTTCAAAGATGCCTTAGAAATATACAAATAGTTCTGCAATGTATTTTTATGGTTTTCTTTTAAATTGTCCCCTTTGTAAGAACTCTATAAATCCTTTAAGCTAAATTGAACTATAAAGGCTTGTTTAAGTCCTTATAACTGGCCAGAAATGTCTTTTGACAGATCTTTTATAGTACATTATTCATTCAGTGTTAATGCAGATTGTTGTGTTTGTGGCTGCAACAAACATTCACAAAAAGATTTCTTCTGTTATGCTTTTCTTATTCATTAAAGGCTAAAGCTGAAGGTCATGTTGAAGAGTCTTCCACTAAGCCCCAGAGTGCACTACGTGATTCGCTACCATCTGGATCCATCCCTCCTTCTGTCCAGCCTCAGCCCGCCGATCTGACCAACGCTGTACGCATCGAACGACTGTCTGATGACGAGGACGTGGACATCACCGATGACCTGAGCGATGATGCGAGTCAGCCTGAGAACCAGTTGGATTTCAGGGACGAGCACAAAGGTTTGGACGAGCATGAAGACCAAAGAGAGGAAAGTCAAACAGCGTTCTGTACGGACAAGATAAACAGTGACGTCTGGGACACAGCGGAAACGTCTGATACTCCTCCCGAGGTCGTTTCTGAGGTGAACAGCAGCCACTTTCAGACAGAACCAGAACCTGGAGATCCTCGAGAGTCCTGGGACACAAAAACACAACTCCAGCATGAGGATGAGGGCATTGAAGGTACCTGCTGAATATTTTTACATATCCATCACCTGATTATCTGCTCATTCAACATCAATACTAATATCATCCTTAAACCAACTCTGAAAGCTTATTTATTTCTTTTTGGAGATAAACTTGAGAAGAGTCCACTAGAGGACACAGAGGACCAGGATGAAGAAGAGGAGCTGAAGCCTCCTGAACAGGAAGTAACACTGGACACAAGCACCATCACCGAAGAAGAAAAGCAGGCCATCCCAGAATTCTTTGAAGGTCGCCTGTCAAAAACCCCAGAGCGATATCTGAAAATCCGCAACTACATTCTGGACCAGTGGTGAGTGTGTGAGGGATCCTGATGGATTTATGAGACAAAATGGACTGTAATGTGTCATTTAAACTGTGTGTGTGTGTTAGGGATAAGAGCAAACCCAAGTACTTAAATAAGACATCAGTGCGTCCAGGCTTGAAGAACTGCGGGGATGTGAACTGCATTGGCCGCATACACACCTACCTGGAGCTCATAGGGGCGATCAACTTCAACTGTGGTAATGATCCTAACTCTGAGCTAGTTTGTGTGTTCTTCTGTGGTACAGCATGAAGATGCATTTTCATATAACATGCTTACCTTACTAGCATTCCATCATCATACATATTTAATCAAGAAATATATTCTACTGTTCTTCTTTCCACTCCACAGAGCAGGCGATCTATAACCGCCCTCGGCCGGTGGACCGCTCTCGTCTGAAGGAGAGCAGAGACAGTCTGGAGGCCTATCAGCTCGCTCAGAGGCTACAGTCCATGGTGACGATCAGTGTAGAAACCTGGGTTTATTTCTCTAGCATCTCAGATCATGTCACTGACCGTGTATTCTCACCTCACATTGGCAGATACAGCCAGGCGTACTTGTAACAGCTCAAGTAGTATCTCATATATGTGGCTAGATTTACATCTTATCTTTCTGTTCATATGTCTTTAAGCGCACAAGGAAACGTCGAGTGCGAGATGCCTTTGGGAACTGGTGTGATGCCCGAGACCTGGAGGGCCAGACTTATGAGGTAGTGCAATCACACACAGTTATCTGTATTTACTCACAAAATGTACATAGTAGATAAGCTTCCTATAATATGATTTGCATGGGATAGATCCAGTTAAAGGATCATGTTGCCAGGATCTTTTTTATATAGCAAATAATATGAATAAAATGTAACAAATGTACACAAAACATGCAGTGTCATTGATATACACCAACCAGGCATAATATTATGACCACCTGCCTAATAGTGTGTTGGTCCCCCTACACTGTGTATTCTGACCTCTTTCTATCAGAACCAGCATTAACTTCTTCAGCAGTTTGAGCAACAGTAGCTCATCTGTTGGATCGGATCACACGGACCAGCCTTCACTCCCCATGTGCATCAATGAGCCTTGACCGCCCATGACCCTGTTGCCGGGTCACCACTGTTCCTTGGCTGAACCACTTTTGATAGATACTGACCACTGCAGACCGGGAACACCCCACAAGAGCTGCAGTTTTGGAGATGCTCTGATCCAGTGGTCTAGCCATCACAATTTGGCCCTTGGTCAAACTCGCTCAAATCCTTACACTTGTCCATTTTTCCTGCTTCTAACACATCAACTTTGAGGACAAAATGTTCACTTGCTGTCTAATAGAGTATATCCCACCCACTAACAGGTGCCATGATGAGGAGATCATCAGTGTTATTCACTTCACCTTTCAGTGCTCATAATGTTACGTCTGATCGGTGTACATTTTTATTGGAAGATATATGTCAAAGACTGACAGAGTGAAAGGGGGATAATGGAGTGAAAAATATCCACGTGTCAGACGTGTGTATGTAAGAGGATGAGAAAAAGAACATTCAGCATTTTTATTTCAGCATCTGACTGCAGAGGAGCTGGCCCTTAGGAGAGAGGAGATGAGAAAGAGGCAACCAAAACCTTGCAAACTCCCCAAGCGAGGGTGAGTGTACTGTATCTGTGGAACTCCATCAGCTTGTTTGCTGTTAGATGTAGATTCTGTACGCTGTGTGTGAGGACATGATCTGAGTTCAGTGTTTCTGCTTCACAGCTCGTTTGATCCGTTCCAGCTCATCCAGTGCAAAGCCTTTGGAGAGGAAAGACAGGTAAAAACATCTGGCAGTCACACTGAGTATAAACTACAAACTTCAAGGAGTGTAGGAATTTTTAACCAGTAGTTTTTATTTTGGATTTTCAGGAACCGTTCCGAGTGATCGTGTGTGCTGAGGCTCTGGTTGTCATGGATGTGGTAAGTTTACAGATGTAGACCTAGACAAATCTAACTCTGTGTATTGTGTGTGCTTTTGAGAGATAGATAGAGAGATAGATGGGTTGGTGGGTGGTTATATTGATGGATGGGTGGATGGGTAGGTAGGTAGGTTGCATGGATGGGTAGGTAGGTTGGATGGATGAATGGATGGGTAGGTAGGTAGGTGGATGGATGGATGGGTAGGTAGGTAGGTGGATGGATGGATGGATGGATGGAGGGATGGATGGATGGATGGGTAGGTAGGTAGGTAGGTGGATGGATGGGTAGGTAGGTAGGTGAATGGATGGATGGATGGATAGATAGATGGATAAGGTAGGTTACATGGATGGTAGGTAGGTAGGATGGATGGATGGATGGGTAAGTGGATGGATGGATAGATAGATAAGGTAGGTAGGTTGGATGGATGGATGGATAGATAGATGGATAAGGTAGGTTGCATGGATGGATAGATAGATGGATAAGGTAGGTTGCATGGATGGATAGATAGATGGATAAGGTAGGTTGCATGGATGGATAGATAGATGGATAAGGTAGGTTGCATGGATGGATAGATAGATGGATAAGGTAGGTTGCATGGATGGGTAGGGGGATGGATGGATGGATAGATAGATGGATAAGGTAGGTTACATGGATGGTAGGTAGGTAGGATGGATGGATGGATGGGTAAGTGGATGGATGGATAGATAGATAAGGTAGGTAGGTTGGATGGATGGATGGATAGATAGATGGATAAGGTAGGTTGCATGGATGGATAGATAGATGGATAAGGTAGGTTGCATGGATGGATAGATAGATGGATAAGGTAGGTTGCATGGATGGATAGATAGATGGATAAGGTAGGTTGCATGGATGGATAGATAGATGGATAAGGTAGGTTGCATGGATGGGTAGGGGGATGGATGGATGGATAGATAGATGGATAAGGTAGGTAGGATGGATGGGTGGGTGGGAGGATGGATAGTTGGGGAGATGGATGGATAGGTAGGATGGATGGATGGATGGATGAATGGATGGATCGATCGATCTATCTATCTATCTATCTATCTATCTATCTATCTATCTATCTATCTATCTATCTATCTATCTATCTATCTATCTATCTATCTATGCGATGGGTGTGCGATGGGTGTGCGATGGGTGTGTGATGGGTGTGCGATGGGTGTGCGATGGGTGTGCGATGGGTGTGCGATGGGTGTGCGATGGGTGTGTGTGTGTGCGATGGGTGTGTGCGATGGGTGTGCGATGGGTGTGCGATGTGTGTGTGTGATGGGTGTGTGTGTGTGATGGGTGTGTGTGTGATGGGTGTGTGTGTGTGATGGGTGTGTGTGTGTGATGGGTGTGTGTGTGATGGGTGTGTGTGTGATGGGTGTGCGATGGGTGTGTGTGTGTGATGGGTGTGCGATGAGTGTGTGTGTGTGATGGGTGTGTGTGTGTGATGGGTGTGTGTGTGTGATGGGTGTGTGTGTGATGGGTGTGTGATGGGTGTGTGCGATGGGTGTGTGATGGGTGTGTGTGTGTGTGATGGATGTGTGTGTGTGATGGGTGTGCGATGGGTGTGTGCGATGGGTGTGTGCGTGTGCGATGGGTGTGTGCGATGGGTGTGTGCGATGGGTGTGCGATGGGTGTGTGTGATGGGTGTGCGATGGGTGTGTGTGTGTGCGATGGGTGTGTGTGTGCGATGGGTGTGTGCGATGGGTGTGTGCGATGGGTGTGTGTGTGCGATGGGTGTGTGTGTGCGATGGGTGTGTGCGCGATGGGTGTGTGTGTGCGCGATGGGTGTGTGTGTGCGCGATGGGTGTGTGTGTGCGCGATGGGTGTGTGTGTGCGCGATGGGTGTGTGTGTGCGCGATGGGTGTGTGTGTGCGCGATGGGTGTGTGCGATGGGTGTGTGCGATGGGTGTGTGCGATGGGTGTGCGATGGGTGTGCGATGGGTGTGCGATGGGTGTGTGTGTGCGATGGGTGTGTGCGATGGGTGTGTGCGATGGGTGTGTGCGATGGGTGTGTGTGTGCGATGGGTGTGTGCGATGTGTGTGTGTGTGCGATGGGTGTGTGTGTGTGCGATGGGTGTGTGTGTGTGCGATGGGTGTGTGTGTGTGCGATGGGTGTGTGTGTGCGATGGGTGTGTGTGTGTGCGATGGGTGTGTGTGTGTGCGATGGGTGTGTGTGTGTGCGATGGGTGTGTGTGTGTGCGATGGGTGTGTGTGTGCGATGGGTGTGTGTGTGCGATGGGTGTGTGTGTGTGCGATGGGTGTGTGTGTGTGCGATGGGTGTGTGTGTGTGCGATGGGTGTGTGCGATGGGTGTGTGTGTGTGCGATGGGTGTGTGTGTGCGCGATGGGTGTGTGTGTGTGATGGGTGTGTGTGTGATGGGTGTGCGATGTGTGTGTGTGTGATGGGTGTGCGATGGGTGTGTGTGTGTGATGGGTGTGTGTGATGGGTGTGTGTGTGATGGGTGTGTGTGTGTGATGGGTGTGTGTGTGCGATGGGTGTCTGTGCGATGGGTGTCTGTGTGATGGGTGTGCGATGGGTGTGTGTGTGTGCGATGGGTGTGTGTGCGATGGGTGTGTGCGATGGGTGTGTGCGATGGGTGTGTGCGATGGGTGTGTGCGATGGGTGTGTGTGTGTGTGTGTGCGATGGGTGTGTGTGTGTGTGCGATGGGTGTGTGTGTGCGATGGGTGTGTGCGATGGGTGTGTGTGTGTGCGATGGGTGTGTGCGATGGGTGTGTGTGTGTGCGATGGGTGTGTGTGTGTGCGATGGGTGTGTGTGTGTGCGATGGGTGTGTGCGATGGGTGTGTGTGTGTGCGATGGGTGTGTGTGTGCGCGATGGGTGTGTGATGGTGTGCGATGGGTGGTGTGGTGATGTGCGATGGGTGTGTGTGTGCGATGGGTGTGTGTGTGTGCGATGGGTGTGTGTGTGCGATGGGTGTGTGTGTGCGATGGGTGTGTGTGTGCGATGGGTGTGTGTGTGCGATGGGTGTGTGCGATGGGTGTGTGTGTGTGCGATGGGTGTGTGTGCGATGGGTGTGTGTGCGATGGGTGTGTGCGATGGGTGTGTGTGATGGGTGTGTGCGATGGGTGTGTGCGATGGGTGTGTGCGATGGGTGTGTGTCTGTGTGTGATGCGTATGGGTGTGATGTGTGTGTGCGATGGGTGTGTGTGTGCGATGGGTGTGCGCGATGGGTGTGTGTGTGTGCGATGGGTGTGTGTGCGATGGGTGTGTGCGATGGGTGTGTGCGATGGGTGTGTGCGATGGGTGTGTGTGATGGGTGTGTGTGATGGGTGTGTGCGATGGGTGTGTGCGATGGGTGTGTGTGATGGGTGTGTGTGATGGGTGTGTGTGATGGGTGTGTGCGATGGGTGTGCGATGGGTGTGTGTGATGGGTGTGTGTGTGTGTGCGGTGTGATGGGTGTGCGATGGGTGTGTGCGATGGGTGTGCGATGGGTGTGTGCGATGGGTGTGTGCGATGGGTGTGTGCAATATGGGTGTGTGCAATATGGGTGTGTGTGATGGGTGTGCGATGGGTGTGTGGGTGTGTGATGGGTGTGTGATGGGTGTGTGTGTGTGCGATGGGTGTGTGTGTGCGATGGGTGTGTGCGATGGGTGTGTGCGATGGGTGTGTGCGATGGGTGTGCGATGGGTGTGTGTGTGTGTGATGGGTGTGTGTGATGGGTGTGTGTGATGGGTGTGTGATGTGTGTGTGATATGTGTGTGTGATGTATGTGTGATGGGTGTGTGATGGGTGTGTGATGGGTGTCTGTGTGATGGGTGTCTGTGTGATGGGTGTGCGATGGGGGTGTGCGATGGGTGTGTGTGGGTGTCTGTGTGATGGGTGTCTGTGTGATGGGTGTGTGAGATGGGTGTGTGCGATGGGTGTGTGCGATGGGTGTGTGCGATGGGTGTGTGCGATGGGTGTGTGCGATGGGTGTGTGTGTGTGCGATGGGTGTGCGATGGGTGTGCGATGGGTGTGCGATGGGTGTGCGATGGGTGTGTGTGATGGGTGTGTGCGATGGGTGTGTGTGTGTGTGATGGGTGTGCGATGGGTGTGCGATGGGTGTGTGATGGGTGTGTGTGATGGGTGTGTGTGTGTGTGATGGGTGTGTGTGATGGGTGTGTGATGGGTGTGTGTGATGGGTGTGTGTGATGGGTGTGTGTGATGGGTGTGTGATGGGTGTGTGTGTGTGTGATGGGTGTGTGTGATGGGTGTGTGATGGGTGTGTGTGATGGGTGTGTGATGGGTGTGTGTGATGGGTGTGTGTGTGTGTGATGGGTGTGTGTGATGGGTGTGTGTGATGGGTGTGTGTGATGGGTGTGTGTGTGTGTGATGGGTGTGCGATGGGTGTGTGTGATGGGTGTGTGTGATGGGTGTGTGTGATGGGTGTGTGATGGGTGTGTGATGGGTGTGTGATGTGTGTGATGGGTGTGTGATGGGTGTGTGTGATGGGTGTGTGATGGGTGTGTGATGGGTGTGTGATGGGTGTGTGATGGGTGTGTGATGGGTGTGTGTGTGTGTGATGGGTGTGTGATGGGTGTGTGATGGGTGTGTGATGGGTGTGTGATGGGTGTGTGATGGGTGTGTGATGGGTGTGCGATGGGTGTGCGATGGGTGTGTGATGGGTGTGTGTGATGGGTGTGCGATGGGTGT